>NW_013549692.1:42719-87892 GCF_000499425.1 Eimeria acervulina
TATATATATATATATATATATATATAAAGTCGATGAGAGAATTTGCGAGGAAAAGAACAACAGGAGGGGAGAAGGGGAGGCAGAGAGAGGCAGCATGCACCAGAAGAAATAATAAATGCACAAAGAGACAGAAGTAATAACGAGGCTGCAGGGCAGCACGCGGTGGTTGCTATCAGCCCCGCCTGTCTCCTTTTTGAGGGGACACATGCTGTCTCCTAGTGTCTCCTCATGTTTCCGGCTGTCTCCTTATCGCTGTTTCTTCCTTTCTCTTTCTGCCTGCACGTGTTCGCTGTCTCTACCCTTAGAGCACATCAGCAACTGTCCCCTTTGACTCTAAATGATACTACTTCAGGTTTAAACACGTTAAATAAACAACAAGAAAGTCTGCAGTACATACAATGCGGAGACAACTGAGGCGAGGAGACTCTCTCTCTTGCGCCCATTAGGGGCCCTCGCCACAAAAAACAAAGAGCGTTGTTGCTAAGGGTCTCCTTAATAAAGGAAACAGCCCGCTATAGTATTGACTACATTTCTTCCTGTCGCTGCCGCTGCTGCAGCTGATGCAGCAGCTGCTCCTGCAGCCGCTGCTGCTGTTGCTCCTGCTGCTGTTGCTCCTGCTGCTGCTGTTGCTGCTGCAGCTGTTGCTGCTGGGCCTGACGATAATGGCCCATTCGTTCCGGCGGATTATCCTCCCGTTGCTCCCGGCCCTCTTGATGCTGCTGCTTCTGTTGCTGCTGCTGCTGTTGCTGCTGCTGTTGCTGTTGTTTATGCTGCTTTTCTTGAGGCACAGGGGGTTGAGGAGGGGGAGTCTGCATGCTGCGTATAAGGACGTCTAAACTGCAGAGGTCAGGGGCCAGCAGCGCGTCTCCTATACACCCGGGCATCTTTGATGTTAAAACTTCTCTGAACAAACAAAACAATAGGACACACCGCATAGCAACATTTTGGGGGCCTTTGTTGCTGCTGCTGTTGCTGCTTCCGTCGCTGCTGCTGCTGCTAAGCTGCTAACCCGGCTGCTGCTACTAGGGCGGCAAAGCCCGTTGCCCTTCTGCTGCTGGCTAGCTGCAGCTGCAGCTGCTCTGCGTGATGCTGTTGCTGCTGCGAGTTGCTGTCTTGCGGAGTCGCCCTAGAGAAAGCCAATTGGGGAACTCACCCGTTATAAACAATTCGGAAGACATGCGATGAGGTGCTGTCTCTCCCGTTGTTGCTGCTGCTGCTGCTGCTGGTGCTGCTGTTTTGCTGCTGCGGGAAGTGTTCGTAGACCTCGAAGGCTACAATAGAGGCGTAGGGAGGCCAGACACCGCCATAGACTCGCAGAGCAGCAAGGACAGCAATGAGGGTGACGTCGTGCGTCATGTAGAGAGACAAAGAAGGCTCTGGAGCGTCTGGTGCTACTGCTGCCGTGCTGCTGCTGCCCCGTTGCTGCTGCTGCTGTTGCTGCTGCTTCAGCTGCTGGCTTTTGCGTATGGGAGCGAGGATTTTCTGCACGAGCTCTTGAAAGAGGGGCTGTGCTGCAGCAGCAGCAGCAGCAGCCTCCGCCCAGCTAGTCCAGAAGTTGGTGATCTGGTCATTGATTTGCTGCAGCTGTCGCAGCAAAGCGAAGTCGTTGTGCTGCAGCAGGGACGGCAGCAAGTGTCTCCTATTGCTGCAGTAGTAGGTGAGAGCACAATCTACTATCACCTCAGGCCAGAGGGCCTCTAGGTCCTCTAACGAGAGATGCAGATGCTGCACCAGCTGCTGCTTTATCTTGTGGTGCTTCGCAGTAAGTGCAGCAAACTCAGGGCTTGCTTCTGCCTGTCTCCTCAGTTCGGAGACAGTAGTTGAGGCATATCCCGACAGCAATGGGTCTGAAGTAACCTCATGTGTCTCTACCTGCATGCGCTGAGGAGACACCCCGCATGTTTTAAAAAATGCTTCTAATAGAAAAGCCCCGCTCGCTAATGTACGTGAAATGTCTGTAGAACGCAGAAGCAGTCTCCTGTGGGGCGCAGCACGTAACTCCTCCACACTAAACAGTCGATGCACCAACTGCTGCTGCTGCTGTTGCTGCTGCTGCTGCTGCTGCTGCTGTGTTTGCGAGGCTCCAGCCACGTAGGCCTGGCTAAGGATAGCGCCGATGCGGCGCAGCTGCGCCTGCCCTTCATCTAAAAGGCTAGAAGGGACGCAGCTGCCTCTAAAGAGACCTGTCTCCGCTGGGCCAGCCACGTATTTCTTCACTAAAGACGGGGTAGCCAGCTCACCCGACCCTGAAAAACAGCAGCAGCAGCAGCAGCAGCAGCAGAAGCAGCAGCAGCAGCAGCAGCAACATCAGGGACATAGTATCAGCGAAAGCATTTACAGAGAAGTTAGAATAACGAACAAAACCAGCAGCAACGCCAGCAGCAGCAGCAGCAGCTCTACAACCAGCACACATACAATGAACAGCAGCAAATAAAAAGCAGCGAACAGCAATAGCAGCCGCAGCAGAAACAGAAGAGCTGTCTTGCTTATGAAGTATAACGAAAGAGGGAGATGCAGAGAAGCAGTAACGAAAATGGCAGCATATGCAGCAGCAGCAACAGCAGCAACAAGCGCCGCAGCAGCTCACTAGAGTCATTCATTCCTAACTCCTCCTGGAAGGCGCACTCCCATGGCGGTCCTAACTCTGCTGCTGCTGCTGCTGCTGCTGCTCCAGCCACTGTGTTTTCGCGGGGAGTCTCGCTGACTCTGCTACTGGTGCTATCTACGCCGCCGGCGCTGCTGCTGCTGCTGCTGCTGCTGTTGCTACTGTCTTCAGCGGAGAGAGCTCGAGGCGGTGGGCGGCTGCTGGTATGTGTATCATCTAAAGGAGCAGCAGTCTTTGCTGCTGTTGTTTCTGCTGCTGCTGCTGCTGTTGCAGGCGATAGTGAGCTGCCTTCCCCTTCATGAATTTCTTCTCCAGGGCCCTGAGACTCTGCTGCTGCAGCACAGTCAGCCTGTCTGTGATGGCCAACTGGGGGGCACCGCTCAGCGTCACTTCTTAAGGCGTCTTGTTCGGGGGCGGGGCCCACATGACGATGCCCCCCACTGCTGCTGCTGCTGCTTGTGTCGCTGTTGCTAGGGCTGCTGCTGGCGCTGCTGCTGCTGCTGCTGCTGCTGTCTCCGCTGCTGTTCTTGTGCAGCCCGGAGTCGGGGCCTTCGCCCCACACCCAACAGTTACGGTCATAGGGGGCCCTGGCGCCGTGCCGCACTAACGCATGCACCTGCAGCGCAGCACAAGCAGCAGCATCGACAACAGTAGCAACAGCAGCAGAAGTAACGGCAGCAGCGACAGCAGCAACAGGAGGGCTAAACCACCAAAAGTGAAGCACTCTGTAAACAGCGCGATCAAAGAAACAATAGCGAGCAGCAGCAATAAAAGCGGCAGACGCAACAACAGCAGCAGCGGCAGACTCAGGGTCTGCAGAAGAGAGGAGCACTCGAAGCAGCAGCTACAGCAGCAGCAGCAGCAGCACAACGCTAAGGGAGCCTCAGCGGCATTTTACCTGTTGAAGCTGCAAATTAAGCGATTGAGCAGCTGCACTCAACGGCGGCACCGATCGCCTGTCTTGCACTGTCCACTCCTTCAAACAATACTCCGGATAGTCTGCTGCTGGTGCAGCAGCAGCTGCTGCTGCTACCCCCAAGGCAGCAGCACCAGCATCAGGGCGAGAGCAGCTCACCAACAGCAGCGCAACAAGCACACGACTAGGGGACCCCTTTAGGGCTGAGGAAATCCAGCAGCAGGAAGACATAGCGCCAGCTGTTGCTGCTTTTGTTTCGTCTAAGGATGTTGCTGCTGGCGGTTGTGGTGGTGCTGATGGTGCTACTGCTGCTGCTGCTGCTGCTGCTGTTCCTGTGGCTGCTGCTACTATGCGCCGCCTTTCTTTTCAAACAGTGACTGCAAATTACGCAGCCGGCGCAACACCTGCGGTCGAGGCCGTTGCAAAGCCAGCAGCAGCAGCAGCAAGAGTGGCTGCAGCCTCAGACGCTGCAGCACCAGCAGCAGCAGCAGCAGCTGCAGCTGCTGCTGCGCTAGCGGCAGGAAGCCGTTGCTATAGAGCGAAGGAGAGAGAGTTCTGGGTCATAGTAAGCCCCGCATGCGTCTGGAAAAGAGTTGCGATGGAGCAGCAGCAAGAACAGTAGTACTAATGCAAAAGCAAAAAAGGATTGCCGTCTCTATACTTTTGCTGCTTCTGCAGCGGCTGCGGCTGCTGCTGCTGCTTTTGCTGCAGCCGCTCCCAAGGCTAAGGAGTGCCAGTACACAGGAGACAGAGCGTTTGCAGCTGTCTTTCTTGTAAGTACGACTAATGTCTACAGCAACCCCAGATAAGGAGGCGCAGCAAAGGAGAGGGCAGGGCAGTGCTAATCTACTAATATAACACCCACACACAAGAAGGGCTCTCGGCGCCTTATGAGACCGACAAGTGGAAGAGTTTATATTGTGAGTGCTTTAAAAATAAATACTTTTCCCTTAAACAAATATTAATATTTAGTAAAGGTGCGTTTTGCCTAAGCTCTGCAGTACTATGAAGGAGGGCCCCAGCAGCCCCTACAGGGCGGCGAGCGGCTGCCCCCTGGGGCCTCGTTACTCCCTGTTTAGATAAGAAATAAAACTCTCGCTTAACTAGTATTTAATCACAAATAATTTTATTTATAAAAGACTTTGAAAACGCTTGTGTTGTGCTTGCGCTGCACAAGTTTACAGCAGGGAAAAGCCTTAGATGATCTGCGGGCAGCGACGCTCGGCCTGATATGAAACCTTAAACTCTAAACCCTAAACCCTAAGCCCTAGACACTAAACCCTAAACTCTAAACCCTAAACCCTAAGCCGTGAAGCTTTCTCACCATTTACGTGAGACCTTAGCGTGCACTCTTCATCCGTGCGCTGCTCCCTCTCTGCCAGATGATAGCAAAGGGCCTCCACTTGCATTTATCTGGTCTAGGGTTTAGCGTTCAGCGCGACGCTACCCTACATGCTGCTTTGCCTGAAATTGTTACATAAGCTTCTACTAACCAACAGGCTGGACACTGAGATCGACACTGAGATCTTAATAAGTGGTAAACACTTGTGCTTATTGCTTGTGCACGCATCGAAAGGGGCCCTATACACTATAGCATGTTCTCTTATTAACTGCCACAAGTATGTGCGCGGCGTGGTTATTAAGGACCAAGTAAGCGGTTAACAATTATCTACAGTCTGGCGCATGCAGGAACGGGGGATTGGCTATGCCTTCATGCGGAGTTGCCTTACACCACTTGCTGCAGGGCGGGGCCCCCACACCCATGAAGGCTGGTGACTTGAGGGTAAATCAGCTGACTTGGGGGAACTCTCCTCGCAACTGTATTGGCTATTGGGGCTCACCGCAGCCTTCTGATAAGATGGAGAACCCCCGTTATATTGGGAAACGCTACATGGTTCAGAGCTGCAAGCGCAATATGATAACTTCACCAGCTACAGCTGGATTGCTTGGTATATAGCAATGGTTAGTCGCGTCCCCAGAAAAGAAATAATGTTCGGATATTCTCCCACAAGACTTAATCAAAGAGACTTGGCCTTTTCTCACTGTAATTGCTAACTTTTATGAGGATCTAATCCCCCCCACCTCCTCCCTGGAGGGAATGCAACCAACCACAGTGCAAATCATCTCACTTATAAGGGCGCAGTATTTACAACTTACTCGGAGGTAAACATTTTAACCACAAGAACTCCAGTAAGAGTGGTGCCGCTTATGCTAGCCTTTAAGAAAAAGTATGAAGGGGCTCCTTGATGAGGGAGCAGTGCGGGAATTCCTTGTTTCTGTGGAGATGTACTTTCTCAATCAAAATGCACCCAGAAAGCTACAGCTTTATGTATAGTTGCTATTGGCCTCTGGTCTACTAGAAGGCGGTGCACGACACTGATGGATATATCAAATCATCGGCGCTAGTTATCAGAGCACACTGGGGAAATAGAAGATGTGCTGCGGCGCACGCCACAAATTGAACGTATCAACCACACGCTTCTGTAGCAGCAATTTGCTTTTTCTCCAGCAAAATTAACCAAAGTAGCCTGACTTTCTTCCTTCGGGAAAGAGGCTCTCTGCTACAATGGTGCAGACGTAGTTTCATGTTGATGCACCCCGGTCAGTTTGCATGTTGAACCTCGGTGCTAGCAGCCACCCACATGCATCCGCAGCTATGGGCTTCCATACATTGCTTGGGATAGCTTGGGCATGTATGAGCAAAGCACAAGAACGCCAGGCACAAACAAACGAAGTTGTGCAGCCGCTTGCAACCCTTCCGAGTTGCTTTAAGTGGAACTGCATGTTCTTTAAGGCGCACACAGTGGATAGTACCGCCCCTCGATGGGGAAAATGCTCAGCTTCTTTCATGCTTTCCTTTAGGTGGACGGTCTGCCTTAGGTTTAGTACTGCAAACTGGCTCCTAAAGGCCAAACAAGCGTTTCTCAACTGCCTACAGTGCCAGCGCATGCATTAAAAGGGGATTGGGTATGCTGTCACGTCAGGTTGTCTAACAGGAGGGACTGCATCAAGAGGTGGTGCAACTCAAGAAAGGCCGCGTGATCACCGCAACATCCCCATATGTAGCAAAGGTCCTCGATCTGAAATGAGGACAGTCGTGAGAGGTAGTAGGGTCAGAGACATAAGACCAAACCACCTAAAAAGCAGATGTAGTCTTATGTCTCTGACCCTAATACCTCTCGCAGATGTCCTCTCCCATCGTCCTACGGTGTTCTGGATGGAGCGGCCCCAGGACAAATGCTCCGGAAGAGAGCTGGCCTGTCATTGTAGCTGCACCTCACCGTGCTGCAGCAAATACTGCAAAGCACCCGCACCTACTAACGCAGCAGCAATCACCATGCTGTAGGAAATCGCTGTACTCTTCCTTGATCCTCAATACTCAGCTTGCGCGGCAGTAGACATCCGCGTACCAACTCTACCTAGACCCTGCTGACATGGGCCTCAGTGTTATTGTACCCAGGAGGCGTGATGACTGAGGAGGCGTACTCAGTTGCGTCTTAATAACCCTTGTCTTGGGCATTATTGACTGCACTGGATGGCTGAGCTGAAGGTCTCACAGCTTCTTCAGGCCAAACGAGTACAACGGCGTTTCAAAGGAGTAAGGAGCGCGCATCATGCACAGCATATGCAAGAACAGAAGCTTAATACAATCTCAAGGTGAGGACTTTCTATTGATCTCAGCAAAGCCCTTTGAAGATATCCACAACAGCATGATACCATACATCAAGCACTCTAAAGCGTTACTCCTGTAGAGAAAGTATTCCCATGATAATATGCTGTTTTCACTGATTATATTGATCATACAAATGCTCCAAACAAAATATATAAAAGAGGTATGAAGGATGCATTTGCTGCACGGGTAAAAACAAGAAAATTTACTGCGGGTTCTGGAGCGGGCACGGGGCCCGGGTGCATTGGGGGGTGTTGCTTCAGCAGCCCCAGGAATATGGATAAAGTTTTTCTTTTTTGTTATTTATTATATGTTTGATATATAAACACAAGGAGAATCATAAAGAGGGGATAACGAGGCAGTAGTTAGTTCTGCGCGGTCAGTAGCAGCTGCAGGAGTAATATATGAACAGGGGCAGTCGCTGTGCTGCTGAGAGTTTGTTTCTAATTTGTCTTTTTTTTCTCTTTTCTCATATATATTATATTTTATTAACTTTCTTCTTTTCAGGAGAAGACAACCAGACCCTGGTCAGACACCCCCCCTTGTTCTCTCCTGCCTCTTTCTATTTATCTTGAGGCTCTCCCCCTGTGCTATGCAAACTAGCAGTAGCGCTCTGCTTTTCTCTCTTTGTCTCGACCTTCTGTATTTTTTTCTTCTTTCTGTGAATCTTTAAAGCTTCATAGGAGCTGCAGGAGGGGTGAGTTTCTGCTGAGGAAGCTACCCTGGGGCCCCCCTCCTGTTATATATGAGTAGCCCCACGGCTTTGTTTTGGGGTCCTTCAAGCGCATCAGCAGCAAAAGAAAACAGCAGCAGCAGCAGCAACAACAACAGGAGGAGTAGCAGGGGCAGACCAATGGTCTGCCGGTCTAATACTTAGGGTCGCCATGTACTCCACTGAGGAAGCCCCATAGAAACCGCTGGAGGCCCTTCCAGCCTACCGGTACCCATTGGGGCCTAGGGTATTGTTTTATTTAGTGTTTCTTTTTATTTGTCTGTTTGCATTTAGATGCAGAGTCCTCGGCTGCCTCAGGGGGCAGCTGAGGGGGCCCCCCGAGGTGTTGGGGTCGCCTCTTCCTCCTGTTTGCGTTTATTTTCTTTTCTAAGTAATTTTTTTGATGGGGATATGACGTTTGAGGAAAAGCTGCTGCTTCAGCAGCTAGGGAGACTGGCCTCCACACCCTATGACAAGGACAACAAAAACCACGAGCAGGTACTACTTACTTGCATGCCTCTCTGTATGCTTGTATCTTTCTTTCTTCTCCGTACATCTGTAGGCCTCTCTCTGTCCTCCTTTGACTATCTATATCTTTATGTATGCAGTACCCATCACCTTTGTCAGCCCCTCTTTCTTGTCTTCATTCTTCTGTCTCTATCCTTTTTTGTTATGTTGTTGTACATATGCCTTCCTCTCTTCACAACGGGTTTTTATTTGCATATCTTCAGCGTCTTTCCCCTTAAATGTTTACTTATTTATTATTTTAGCTGAATTATTTGTAGAAATTTTAATGTAGTTTTTTGAATTTAAATATTTTAATTCTTTTGGCTGCTACGATTGAGGGAGAGCTTCTGTCTGCATGATTTTAAAGAGAAGGCTGCGTAGCGAGGCAAGGAGACCTGTCTCTGTTTATTAGCCTTCTCCTCAGCCCTGCATGCGTTGAGGTTTGGGGTGTCTCTGCAGCTTCTTCAGCGGTTTTTCGTTCTCTGTTTTCCAGAGGCTGCTGCAGAAGTCTGCAAAGAAGAAGACCCTCGTTGGCGAGAGGTTGGCTTCCAGGTGAATAGTAATATTTTATTGAGGAGTTTCTGTTTATTTGCTTCTGCTGCTCTCTTTGTTTTTACTTTGTATTCCTTCTTTGTTTGATGTTGCTGCTGTCTTTGTTTTATTAATGCCTTCATTTGCTGAGTTATGTACAGGGACGCAGTTAATTGTGCTGCTCTTCTCTGTCGTTTTTAATGTCTTGTCTTTATTTCTTCTTTCTCTGCATGTTTCTTCTCTTCGGTTTGTATTTATCTCGGTGTCTGTCTCCTTTTGCAGCATTTCTTTGTCTCCATATGCGCATGCGGCTGCCTCTCTGTCTGTCTTTATCTACTTCCTATCTGTCTCCTCCTCTTATTTCTGACGGTTGTGCATTTAAATCTGTTAGCTCCTCATCTGTCTCTGTAGGAGTCTTTCTTTCTTCTCTGTTTTGTCTCAGTGGCAGTCCTGTGCTGTACTTGTCTTTGGTTTTATTTCTGTCTCTCTTTGTTGTCTCCTCCTCGGGTTGGTTGCTTTATCTGTCTCTGATTTCGTCTCCTCCCTTTATTAAGCTGTATGCTGTTGTCGTCGTTTGCCTTTCTGTCTCCGGCCCCCTACATCTTCTCTGTCTGTCTCCTGTGCCCTCTGTTTGTGTCTCTGGCTTGTCTCTTTGTCTCCTCCGCTGTATCTTTTTTTGTCTCTCTGCTGTCTCCTTTGATTATAACTACTTGTAGGTTTCTGTCTGCGTTTGCTGTCTCCTTTTATTCTAACTACTTGTAGGTTTCTGTCTGTGTGTGCTGTCTCCTTTGATTATAACTACTTATTCTCTCTATGTCCTCACTCTCTGTCTGTCTCCATCTCAGAGTGCAGACCCGCGGAGAGACTTCCGGGGGGGAGGTTTGCTTGCCCTTGAAAATCTTTGTTTCTTTCGTCTTCGCTACCCAGTTCAATTTGAGTCTTTTTCTAGGAAGAGCTATGAAGCGGGGTTCCCTATGGCGGCTGCTTTCATCAATGTCACGGTTGGTCCTGCTGCTGCTGCTGCGCTTGCTGCTGCTATACCTGCTGCTGCAGTTCCACTTGTGGCTGCTGCTGCTGCTGCACATGCTACTGGTGTCGCACTGGAGCGTCTGTTCCATTGGGCGCATCAGCAGCAATTGCTGGCGATTGTCGTGAAGCTCGATGTTGTTGTTGCTGCCGCTGCTGCTGCTATGTGCAGCACATGCTGACTGCCTATCTCCGGCTAACAGCGCCTTCAGGTTTGGGTGGCGGCGAGCTGCAAGCCCCCCGTCGGGCGGTGCGTAGCTTTCTGCGTCTTTGCCTGAGTGCTGCTGCAGCCGAGGAAGAGACAGAAGAGTATTTCCCTCCAGGTGGGTGGCGCCCTTCCAGGCCTGCAACTCCAGCAGCAGCAGCAGCAGCAGCAGCAGCAGCAGCAGTTTGCGTAGAGAGCCAATTGGCGATGGATGCATGGAAGTGGAGTGTCTCGGGACCCACTGGGTCGGTGCAGACTCTGTAAAATACTTTCTGCATTCAGTATAATATATATAATATAAAATATATGTATTTGATATGAGTGTACGGTGTTTGTTGTACAGAGGCTACAGCGCTGAGGCCCTCTATCCCCGGCCCCAGTAGATCAAACGGATCGCTGCGTCCCCCCTCTGGTTTGTCTTTGCCTCCTGGGAGGCGACTGCGGCGTAGGGCTTCCTTTTCAAAGCATGCGACAGCTTCTATGGAAGTGGGGAGAGTGACGGAGAGGCGCGCACTTACCGTCTTTGGACATTTATTTGCTTGCGCATGCATTCGATTAGACTACGAACTCGCTGTAAGAGGGGCTTGGCAGCATGAAGGGAAGGACCCCCCCCTTCAGTCTCCACGCCACGTGCTCAGCCACTTACCCAACCATCGCAGACTGCAGCAGGTCTCCCTCCAGGCCTCCCGGGGCCTGTCGAGGGCCCTGCAGCAGCACCGCCACGGCGGCAGAGAGACAGTGCCTGCAAGCGAGAAGGCAGTGGCATCGAACGGGGAGGATAGCCGGCCATTGCATGCATCGGGGGAGTCTCTTTTGACCCCACAAGAGGGGAAGGTTGGCGCCCATGGCTTGTCTACCAGGTCTCTGCTTGCACCCGACGATACAATTAGCAGCCCCACATCTGGGATGGGATCGGGAGGAACGTCTCCGAGATCTTCGGGAGGACAGAGTTATCCTCAGCCTCATCAGGGGCTGCCTGGCCCAGCATCGATCCCTGGGGAGCTGCAGCAGCAAAGGCCTTGCGCAGAAGAGCCCCCAGACAATCTGCTGCATCGACGGGCGCAGCTGTGCTTTGGGGAGGCCCTCAAAGAAGTTAGGAATGCGGTAGACGCTGTGCTGTGCGACGGAGCTGTAGAGACCGTCTCCGATCTGCAGGCTATTTGCCGGGGCTGCTGGTCGTAGAGCACCAACAGAAGCGACACCTGAGTGCCGCTGCATATTAAACCCTGTTTTCTAGAAGCCAAAGGCTCGCCCTCTAGGGCTTGGGGCTTGAGCTTTAGGCGCCTCTTTCCAAATATCAGGGGCCCCGCTTGACGGCTTTCTGGTGCAGGGCGGGGGGCGCCATCATGTGCGGGTGAAGACAGCAGCAATAAGAGTAGCACTGTCTCTCGAGCTGTGTAGACACTGAAAAGGTCTGGTAGTAGTTGTTTCCCCTCGTAGAGTGCTCGCTGAGGCAGCGCTTCACTGCTTACAGCGAAGTAGAATGATGGATTGTTGTTTACTTATACAGCTGGGGGCCGAGGCATAGGGTTGCTTGAATGTTCTTTACTTGAAAGTTAAAGCAAGCAATGCTTTCTCGTTCTACATTCCTCCGCTGATTGACCTCGGGGTGTACGGGCACCAGCTTATTTTGTCTCCTTGGGCTGGAGACACCCACTGGGTCGCAGTGGGGGGCCTTCTACATTTCTTGAACTACCATTTGAGGGAATCTACTTCTACTTGAGTAGCTCTTGCTGCTGAATATGCGTATACAGCGGGAACACACCTTTACTGCGTGGCGTGTGCAGTGCCTGCTGCGGTGCCAAGCAGCTTCGCAGCAGATAAAAGTAGAGACAGTAGTAAGGGGAGTCTCCTAGGCTGTCTATTGGACAGCAGCAGCGATGCTGGCTTCTATTTGTCTGGCTTAAGCCTACGCACCTTTTCACCGTCCCTCCTCCTGCAGATTACACCCGCATTGTAGGGATTTGGGTTTCAACTTCTTTATTCTTGCATTAATAATGCATTATTATATGCGTGCTTAGTCTCTATATTCACCTCTTGCAGGGCCTGCTACTGTGCACAAGGAAGACAACATACCCATAAATGAACATAAGTGAGGTCTCCACTGCTCGCCGGCTAGCGATTGAACGCTGAGCCGTAGACGCTATAGTATAGGCATGCCTGAGGCCTTCCTGTTCCTTACAGAGGTCTACAGAAGGGTTTAAGGGCTTTGTTTAGGGTGTTTTTACTTTTCATATGGATGGAAATGGGACAGAAAGGCTATCGCCCACGCACAAACAGGCAGCCTTGCTTTCTATGGTTTTCTTGATGAGTTTTGAAGACCGAAGTTTTTCTTGACAGTACCTACAGCTCTTGTCACTTTGTTTCAAGTGAATATACACCGGAGTAGACGAAGTTGAACCTCTTAGTATTCTAACGAAATATATGTAATCGAGCAAGCGCGGTGAGGCGGTCAACAGAGAAGTGTGTTATTGCAGTGGCAGCACTGATGAGTCCTCTGAATATCTGGCGTTATATGGCGGGGATAAGCACCTTATCGAAACAAAACCATTAGGTTGAGAAAACAATGACAGCCACACACTGCGCTGTCAGCCTGGGTGTGTGGAGGGGGCGAGGAAGGGGCACTGCAAAAGAAAAGTGTCTGTTCCCTGGTGCCCTTTTGGCTTTGTACGCATGCACATAATAGCACGTGCATCCCTCATTGACTCCTTTGCCATTAGTCTATGAAGCACTAAGACGGAACCGCAGGGCGTACCCGAAGATACAAGAACGCAGTAGGAGACCTATTATAAAATTCAATGCAGTCTAAACTAAGAGGTGTGCCTCAGATTGGGACCTGCAGCGCACTGGGTATCATTTATTGTGCTATCATTTGCTTCTTGTAGTGTCTCTTGACTCCCTTGCTCGTCTCCAGCTGCTCCCAAGCGGTCAACAGAAGATGCGTCTTGTGGAGGTGTTGTGGGCGGGCTTGTGGTGTCTTGCGAGTGTGGGTTTGCAGTGTCCTTCTGGGGTTTGTTCGCAGAGTTCTGAGAAGCATTTTTAGTGGAGTCTTGAGGAGGGTTTGCTGGTGTCTGCGTTTCCTGGCGAGGTCTCAGAATAAGGGAGCGTATTTCCTCAATCCGTAGCTCAACTTGGCTCCTGTATCTGTCTTGCAAGATCTGCAGCAACCTAAGGCGATCTTGGAGGTCGTCTTTACTATCACTGCATTCTTGCTCCTTCTCTGTATCCACAGAGAGTCCTTGACGAGGTCCTGTGCGTCTGTTATGGGCCCCACGAGATCTCCCTCGATGTTCTCTTAGAGTGTCTGCGACATGTTGAGTGGCGTGTTGGTTGAATAAGCTCAAATAAAACACCAAGTGCATATACAGGATCTCGTCTTCCGTCAGTCTTAGTGCTGCCGCCTGGGAAGTAACAAAGCCTTCGTACGATGTCCAGCGTCCCTCACCCAAGTACCGCAACATGGCTCTCCTGACGAGCTCTTCCATAACCGAGGTATCATACTGTTCTATTGGCGCTACCCCAGCTGCTGCTTGTGCCTCTGAAGTAAGCAGTCGGGGGTCGCAAGACCTCAGGGCCTCATACAGATCCTCCAATGCTGCGGGCACCTGCGATCTCCCTGCACTAGGCTCCACTGTTCGAGGGTCTGCTGTGCTAGAGGCACTTCCTCCATTCTGCTCCCGAGGGGCTCGGTGTAGTAGGAAGCTCCTGTCCAGATAGGGCAAGCCTTCTAGAGCTGAGGGGCAAAGCAACCACAAGACAACGCAATGTATGCAGGTGACTGCAGCAGATCAGGCAACATGCCTACTGGATTACTACGTAAAGATTCTCACAGAAGGAAGGATGTACTACTACAGTAAAACTGCTTTAAAGGCCCTTTGCAAAGCCCCAAACCCTCAACCCCAAGCAACAAGAATATATACTGAGAAGGCAACGAACCTGAAGCACTATCATTTCTAGGTGGCTCTCCGAGAGATGGGGCGGGAGCTGGTGTCTCTTGTAGGTTGACCACGGGCCTCATGGGTGGTTCTTCTTGATTTGTTTGTGCGGGCGATGAGCTGGCAGCTGCATGCATCTCCTGCTTCCCATGGCTCTCTGCAGCAGATTTCTGTTGTTTCTTATCTTGCTTCTTCTCCTTATGTTCGTCTTTCTGCTGATCTTGCTGCATTTGCTGCGATTCCCGCTCCACTTCCTGCTGCTGCTGTTCCTCTTGCTGTCGTTGCTGCTGAAGCTGTCGCTCAAGACGGCCAGCTGATTGTCTTTCTTTGCGTCTTCGCTGTTCTCTCAGCAAGAAGAGTTGGTGCCTCAACTTGCCAGACATGCGCCTCCAGACAGCTCTTGCGTACTGCGAATCGCAGCGTAAGGAAACCAGCAGCAAAAACACCATATCACTATTAAAAATGCATGCATAACGTAGTAAAAGCTCAAAAAATAGAACTGAAAAAGCAGGGCCCGTACAGCCCCTTGCAACGCCAACGGAGTGCCCCTTCATATTTTCAGAGATGATGTAGCTCACCTCAACTTCATCTCTGAAAATATGAAGGGGCACTCCGTTGGCGTTGCAAGGGGCTCGAGTGAGTTGTGGGCCACCGCGGTAGCTCTGTTGAGCTCCTGCAGCTCTTGGAATCTGAGAGGGGTGTGGGGTGTATCGATCTACCCCCCGACTCCCTTGGTAAGGAGGTATGCTTCCTGCTGGTTGATGGGGGTATGGGGAGTCTACACGGCGTCTTCCGCTGCTCTTGCCTGCGAATTGCTTGGGGCCACCTTGTTGCTGTTTTTTCGTGAGCTCTGCTTGCAGTGCCTCCTGTTCTTCTTGTATCTTTCCTCGCGCCTGCTCCAGCTGCTGCTTATGATACTCCTCCATTCCGTAAGGAATCCACAAGCCTGTGCTGTCATAGAAACCCAAGGGGGTGGGATCAGGCACCCAAGAAGGCACAACGTGCCTGGGCTCCTCCTCATTGGCCTCGTTCGGGTTAGAGCCGCTGCTAATGATGCTAGAGTGCAGCTGCTGCCTCCGCTGCAACTTTCCTAGATATCTCTGTTGCTGCTCAAGGTATACAATGCGTTGCTGCACGTACTTGGGGTGCTGCCACCTTCCTTGTTGATGGTTGAGATACTCTTGTTGATCTTGAAGGAATCTAAGCTGCTGATCTAGATATTGCTGCTGTTGCTGCAGGGTCCTTTGCTCCCCATCCGTTAAGCGCGATCGCTGCCAGCGCCTTGGGGGAAAAGGAGTACCTGGGCTGCGCATGCCTGATTGAGGTGCTTGCTGCTCGAGATAAGCTTGCTGCTGTTCTAGATACGCTTGTTCTTGTCTTAGATGCTGCCACTGTTGCTCCAACTGGGCTTGCTGCTGCTGCAGGTCCTTGAAGAGCAGCTGCTGCATCTCTTCATCCTCGCTGGGCTTCTTGGAGCGATTGTTTTCCTCATCCATCTGCTCATGGTCTGGCTGTTCTTTTTGCGAGTTGTGTTGCTTCTCTCTGTAGGCTTCCCACTGTTTTTCCAGCTGTATCTGCTGCTGCTGCAACTGCATCGACTGCTGCTGCAGGTTGTCCTGCTGTCTCTGCAGGTGCATGCGCTGCTGCATGTACGACTGAGGCCCACCACGCTGTGGCGCCCACCCCTGTCTTTGCTGCGATCCCGAATCGTTGGAGGGCTGTGATTGGTTCTGCTGTTGTTGCTGCTGCTCCCCATGTGCTGCGTCCTTGCATTCTTGCTGCTGCTCTTTTATTCGCTCCGTTTGCTCGTTGTGCTGCTGCTTGGTTTCCTCATTCCCCTCCCGTTCCTTTTGCGCAGCAGGCTGCTGTTGCGGTTGTTGTTCTTGCTGCTGCTCCTGCTGCTGCTGTTGCTGCTGCTGCTGCTGCGAGGGACGCTGCTGTCCCGGTAGTATATGCTGGTCCCGCAGGCACTGCACCTCGTCGGGGTAAAGAGGGCGGGGCTGCTGCAGCGGCCTGACCTCCCCATCAGAGATATTTATGGCTGCGTCAATCTGTGCCTGAAGGCAAAGCCAGAGAGCGAGATCAGACACACATCAGGCTTAAAACTCCTGTTTAAAGTTTGATACCAATAAAACAACACAACCGAAGAATATTAACTAATCAGGAGAATAAGGCGACCAAGCAAGCAGCTCTTGTACATAGGGTCTTACACTTCATATAAGACTAAAGCAATTAATAAATATATAATACTGCATTAGGTCAGCTTACAAGATCGCGTTGTGGTGGAGGAGGGGGCGGGGGAAACGCCTGGCCTGGTGCGGGAGGCATGAAGTAACCTCTAGGCTGCGAGTAGAAGTAAACAGCAACATAAAGAGACAAAAGGTATTATCTCTACAAGAAGACAAGGTATATTCAGCTTTAGACAGGGCGGTTTCTAAGGGATAGTGCTGCTGCTGGCTACTGCTACTTCTCTTAACTTACCAGAGGGGGCTGAGGATAAAAGGCAGGGCCTGCAGCTTTATACCAAACACCTCGAGGGTTGGCAGTGTTTGCACGATAACTTGGGCCAATAAACTGCGAGGGATCATGATAGCGTGGGCTCGAGCGAGGGACGTATCTTTGCTGAGGCTGTTGTGACTGCTGGCGTTGCTGCTGCTGCTGGGGCTGCTGTTGTGATTGCTGCTGCTGGGGCTGCTGTTGTGATTGCTGCTGCTGCTGCTGCTGTGCTTGCTGCTGCTGCTGAGGCTGCGGTTGTGTCTGTCGGTGTTGCTGAGGCTGCTGATGTGGCTGCTGCTGCCGCTGAGGCTGCTGTTGTGTCTGCTGCTGTGCCTGCCGGCGTTGTTGAGGCTGCTGCTGCTGGGGCTGTTGTGCCTGTTGGTGTTGCTGAGGCTGCTGTTGTGTCTGCTCGTGTTGCTGTGGCTGCTGCTGAGGCTGTTGTTGTGTCTGCTGCGGCTGTTGTGTCTGCCTGTGTGCCTGTTGTTGCGGGTGCTGCCCTGGGAACTGCTGAAAGTGCAGGGGTCCCTGCCTGCTATTGAGATATGCTCCTCTTCCTCTTCGAATGGGAGCCCCCCCTCTTGGCCTTTGATTATAGTACTGAGGCCTAGCGGGAGAGGTTGTCTCCTCTAGCGGCTGTCTCCGTTCATAGATGCGGGCGCCGCGCCCTCCCCGTCCCCCTGGCTGATTGCTGTATCTGCCACGCTGCTGAGAGTCCTGGGGCTCTACTGTTTGGTTCTGACGAGAGACAGGGTGAGATGCTAAGGGCCTTGGGGGTAAAGTATGGTTTGCTTGCAGTCTCTCTGCTGCTGCTGTCTCCTCTTCGTTGGTGTGTGCACATGAAGACGGAGCCTGTGCCTCCGCTTGAACTGAAGGCAGCAACGGAGTGGTAGACTGCCCATATTGCATCTCTGAGGGTTCTGTTGGGGTCTTATTTGTCTCTACATCTGTAGATACATCCCTAGTGAAGGCGTATCCTCTCTCCGTCTCTTCAGCAGCCATTGCTGCCCCTTGCTCACCACCAGACACCCGCTCAGAAGCAGCAGCAGCCCCGGAGACTCCTGCTGTCGCACGGGCTGTCTCCTGGCTGTTGCCTCCTTCTTGCCTGATAGACTGTTCTCCCTGTGCATCTGTTGGCGTCATTGCTGCTGCTGCTGCTGCTGCTTCTGCTGTACGTACTGCATCCACCGCGTTCCAGAGCTGCAGTTCTGTAGCCTCCCTACCCGCGTCACGGGAGGTCCCTACTGAATAGAACAAGACAAGAGACAATAGAGAGTATGATATGCATGCAGCTATAGAGACAGGCCAGCTATGCACATAGCTACTAGAATGCAGTGCCCTACGTGGCTCTTTACTTTGTCTCTAAGCTGCAAAGACATATATAGAGATAAAGCTGCTGCAATGTACTGTCTCCGTCTACCTTACCACAAGGACGGTTGGGGGAAGAAGGAGGGGCAGGACACTGAGGGGGGCTGTTGGTGTGCTCTACGCCTTCAGTATGCACGGGGCCGCAAGAGACGCAGGCAAGCGCAGCTAACAAGATAACGAGATGTAGTGGAGCCGTGCTGTAGAGGAATTTCACTCTGAAGAAGCAGAAGAAGAGAAGGAAAAAGATATTTCTTTATAAATCTTAAGAGGCAGCAACAATACGACAAACACTAACTCTCAACTCAAAGAAATCGAGAACTACCCGGGCCCTTAAGGCACCTTAGGGCTGATACCTCCCCTCCCTTTAAAGATATTTATATATATATGTATAGTTTTATGTAGGCAAGAAGAGCATCATACACTCGTAAGGCAAGGAAAAGAGAAGAGTTTGAGTCCCTCGTGGGTGCGTGACAAAGAGGTCTTCACAGTTAGCTACAAACGGGCGAGAGGGTCTATTGCAAAGAAGACAGAGCTAAGCTGGGGCCACTTAAAAGCCTGAAACCGCAGCAGTTTTAGAGTTTTTACTCTTTATTTAAGTGAGGTAAAGCTTATATCAAGGGGAAGAACTGACTTACGAGGCCTTCGATGCAAGAAGACAGCTTTTCATTTTCAAGAAGTACGCCGCTCTCAGTGGTCGTACGGCGCAGAGTATTGAGGAAGCTGAAGAACAGCTAAAAAAGAAGTGAAAATGATATTCAAATAAGATTAGAAACAGCAAAAAGAATGTTTGAGTCCTATTAAAAGGAATTTCAAAAGAAACAGGGTCAAAGGCAATCGATATCGAGCCGCAGCTGTAGAGTATTGCGCGCAGGGGAGAGAGAGAGACCCTTAGGCAGCCAACAAGGGTATGTTGGCTGTCTGTAGCCTCAAACCAATCAAAATATTCTTGAAAATAATCTTATTTTATTTAAATATATTTAAATAAACTTTTATTTCAATATATTTCTGTGTATTTACACACAAACAACATCGATACGGAAAAAAGGTCTTTATCCTCACACCACTCACCGTTGTCTTCATCACCAGTAAGCAGCTGCCCCCCCATCTTGAAAACAATTGATTTAAAACAGTAATTATTTATTTAGTTTTAAAATAAAATATACTTTTATATTTACAAATTAAATACTTTTTCAACAGCACTCGAGCCCCCCTTCTGTAGACCCCCAATGGACCTTCAAGCACCACCGGACCAGGCCCAGCGGGGCCTGAGATGTACTTCTTTTTTTGTTTGCATATCTACAGTTTATTTAATTAAAAATAGAGATATATAATTGCATGGGTGTGTCCCTGTAGCCACAGAGAAAGGAGGGAAAGTGTTGGGGGCTACAGCTTGCTAGAGCTCGAAGGCAGCTCTTAGGCACAACAAATGCAGACTAAAAAATTTAAAGAAATATACTCAAACTTTAATATATATGCTGCTAACAGGAGCTAGGGGCCTCGAGATAATAAAACAACCTGCAGCCAGCTGCGACTTGTACGTTTGCTTAGGCCGGTCTGCTGCACGCTGGCCACAATAATAGAGAAAGATTAGAGATATTTTTATTAAAAATCTTGGTGTATCTATCTGACTGCACTAGCACAGGAGGGCTATAAAGAAGGGCCCCATTGAGTCTATTAGCAGCTCTAAAAAGTAAAGACAGGCTAATATAGTTTCTTTGTTTACCTACGGGAGGAGTAGACAGGTCAGAGTGCTGGCCCCCCTTTAACTCATCGATACATCACTGGGGCCTCTGCATGCACTCTAATTTAGTAGACCCCAGCTTTTCGTTTGTTTTGTCTTGTTGAAGTAATAGGGCAGCATATACAATATAATAATAATAATAATAATAATAATAATAATAAAGCCTCTTAGGGCCCTCTTGCATTAAAGTATCGACAGAGAAGACACTCATAATCTCATAGACAGGACCACTGGTCCACTGGGCCACTGGCCTACTGGTCCTCACCGTAGCTTCAATATCCCCTCCTACTTTAAAGCCCCGCTAGCTAGGCAAATATAAGATGCAGAGGCCTCGGGGAGTTACTCCTCTTTGGGCTTCTTTTAGAGGGTTGTGCTGTATGCGAGTAATGGAGGACGGAGACAAAGGAAGGAAGGGGGAAAGAAACAAAAAGAGCAAGCAACAGCAGCAACAACAGCAGCAGCAACAGCAGCAGCAACAGCAGCAGTTCGCTTACTAGGGAGAAAAGGAGACCGTCGATGTCCCCTCCTCCGCCCTTTGCTGCTGCTGCAGTCAGAGAGGGCCTTCTGCCTTGCCCACTGACATTTCATAGTATAAAAGTAACTATATATAATACAAATTATATATTTTATAATAGAGCCTAATTGAGGCCTCAGCGGAGACAATTTAAGTGTGTGCAGTGGGGCCTTCTCCTCTCTATATGAATGCTAAGGAGTAAAGCAAAAGAAGACATCGCCATAGGAGACAGTGCCTATCTATAAACTGTTATAACCTTCATACTTTCTGCAGGGACAGCCTGAGGAAAGAGAAGACCACAGACGGGGGAAATCATAAAGGAGACAGTAAGTGCATTCGGAGACAGCGCGGGCTGTCTCTGTCGGGTCTCTTTTTCAAGTAGTCTCTTGCTGCCCTTTTTCTGTTTGATTGTTTACAGGTCAGAGTCTGGGGTTTAGGAATAAAAAGAGAGGCGTTTGTATATTTGCTGTTTCTTCATAGAGAGGCATGCAAATAAGATCTCATAGGGAGAACCCCCCAAGAGGGGACAAGGAAGAGACAGCCAAGAAAATAACTCCAGGGAGACTTTACTTACTGTCTCCGAAGGGCTGTCTCCCCCTCTTTAGGGGCAGACTTAGCTACTTTACTGCTTCATTAAGAGGGTACAATATAATATTGTCTCCTCCGCAGTGCTGATATACTCCCTAGAGATGTGCTGTCTCCTGGGGACTTGCTGTCTCCTCAGGCGTTGAAGGAGACAGACAGGAGACAGAGACTGCTGCTGCTGCAGTTTAGGGCATCGTGGATGCAGCGCTTACAACTGCTGCTCGCGGAGAGACAGACAGCGATAGGCCCCATAGAGAGGAGACACACAAATAAAAACAAACAGGAGACACATGAAGGAGACAGACAGACGGTCTCTGGGGCAAGCAAAGTAGGAGACAAACGGAGACACCCCCCAAGGAGGAGACACTCTCTTCCCTTGAAAAGAAGGCTGCGAAGGGACTAAAGGGAGATAAACAAAGCCAGAAGAGACAAACAAACAAACAGACACAGCAAATAATAATGAGGAGACAGCTAGGGAATGAAGGAGACAAAAGGAGACTCAAGAAGAACGGAGGAGACAGACACACAATACGACAAGGGGACAGAGAGACAGTGTAAGAGAAAGACAAAGACAAAACAAATAATAATAAAAACCAAAGCCAGGGTTTATATAATAGAAAGGCGAGAAGGTGCAGGAGACAAAAGGAGACAGAAGGAGACAGCAAAGAGACAAGGAGAAGCAGCAAACACACACACAGCACAATACGACAGGGTGACTGAGGAACAGTGCAATAAACTAAGTAATTAAATTAAAACCCAAGTACACACCAATGCAAAAAACAAAGAACTTGGAGGCAAAACGAAGGAGAAGGCCTTCTCCCTGGTTGGGGGCCCCAGGGGGCCCCTGGGGGCCCCGGGGGGCCCCTAGGGGCCCCTGTGAGGCCCACAGGGGGCCCCACAGTGTTGTGTTATTAAAAGCATTGGTGAGATATAAGGCTTTAATTTTAATTGAATTGCATTTGTTTGATTTAGAGACTGTCTTCCTTTATGTAGCTGCATGCAGCTGTAAGGGCCCCCTACTTGACTGGAGGCCCCTGTCTGCTCAGTATACAGGGGGCCCCCAAGTTAATATACTAACCGAGATTAGGCTGGGGGGCCCCCAGCCTGATTAGGGGCCCTGAAGAGGCTAGAGGGACTTAGAGAAGGCTTAAAAAGCCTCAATCCGGGCAGCTCTATCACACAGGCCCTCAAGGTTTGACGCTGCTGCTGCTGCTGCTGATGCAGTAGCAGCTACACCACAGCAGCAGCTGCTGCTGCAGTCGATAGAGGGTTTCTAAAGCACCAGGGGGGCCCTCTAGCGATGGAATATACCTATAACCCTAACAGAAGGACCACGAGTGTTGTAGCTGCAGCAGCTGCAGCGGTTGCAGCAGCTGCTGCTGAAGGGATTGCTGCTGCAGCAGCGGCTGCTGCAGCTCTCGCTGAAGTTGCTGCTGCAGCTGATGATGCACCTGCTGCAGCAGCTCTTACAGGATATCTCCTTATTGAGGTTCCTATGGCCTCAAGCTCAGCTTAATTACCACAGCTGTCTGCATGCAGGGGTCTCGCCTGATGATAGGGGGGGCCCCAAGGGGCCTCCCTATGCTGGGTATCCCTTTGGGGCCTCTCCTCTGTATCTCTAGGGGCTCTCTGTTATCTCTGTTGCCTCCTTTTGTCTCTTTGGGGTGTATGCATGTCCCTTGTGAGTCTCCTGAGGGAGAAAGATTAAGAAGAAAAGCCCCAGCTCTAAATGCATGCATGCGTAGTGCATGCAGCATTTCTAGGAGACTGCATACCACAGCAGCAAGGACGGAGGAAGAGGAGACACTGCAGCCCTTGAACCTCCAAGCCCTCATGCAAGATATCGAAGAGTATCTTATCCCCAGCAACAGCAGCAGCAGCAACAGCAGCAATAGCAGCAGCAGCAGCAGCATCAATGGCAGTAACAGCCTCAAAGGGCCCGCAGCTGAGCGCCTCTTTGCTTATTTACCGCTGCTGAGCGCCTCCAGGGTGCAGCAGCTTCCTGCTGCTGATCTGCTGCTGCTGCTGCGCGTGTATAGCCGGCTGTTCACTGCTGAGGCTCCTCTCGCTGCAGCTGCAGCAGGACCAGCAGCTGCAGCAGCAGCAGCGGGAGAAGCAGCGGGAGAAGGTGCATGCGGCAGCAGCAAGATCAAAGACGAGCGGGGTGGAGCTGCAGCCAACAAAGCAGCTATCTGTCTCTTCCTTAATAGGGGAGCGGCTACCATACTGCGGCGTCCCTTAGACTTCATGCTGCCCTCTCAGCTTCCCTGTGAGTAATGCATACGCTGTCTCTTGTTGCTGCCGCTGCTGCTATCGTTGCTGATGTTGCTGCTGCTGCATCCGTAAATCTGCTGCTACTGCTGCAGAGCTGTGGTGCTGCAACCCCATTGCTGCTGCTGCAGTTTGCTTAGTCTATGCACTCTTTACTGTCTCCTTGTTTTGTTTTGCATGGCTGTGGGGTGTACGTACACCTCGTGCATTCGTCTGTAGGAGCAGATGGTAGGGGCTGCAGCAATTGAGGTACTGCTGCTGCTGCTGCTGGTGTTGCTGCGTGCTGTCTCCGCAGGCCTTTTGGCTGTCTCCGCTTCCTTGCCTCCAGCGGCTGTCCCTCTTGAGTTTTGGCGCTGTCTCCTTAGAAGGACTGCAGATGTTGCTCGTCTGCTGTCTCCTTCTGCTGCTACGCGGCTGCTGCTGGGCCTCGCCTGTCTACCCAAGCTGCACGGTACGCCCAGCAGCAACTGTCTCCGCTCTGCAATGCGCTAATGCTGCTGCTGCTGCTGCTGCTTCACCTGCTGCTGCTTGTGGTTCTGTTGCTGCTGCAGAAGACGCTGGGCTTCCTCGTGCAGCTGCTGCAGTTTGCGCTCGGGTGGCATCAGCACCCGAATGCCTGCAGCAGCAGGAGTCTCTGCTGCATGCAATGGAGGCCCTGCGACGTCTGCAGCTGCTGCATGTCCCCTTGCTTACGGAGATAGGTGAGTGGGGTGCACCCTTCTCCTTCTTCGTCTTCTTCTGTTTGTCACTTCTTGTGTCTCTCTTGGCCTCATCTGTCTCCTTTCTTGTGCCCCCCATCCCTTCTCAGCAAACAGCTACCTCGTGTCTCCTCTTCATTCTTATGATGTCTGCAGCTCGCGCGCTGCAGCTCCGCTTTGCTGCAGGGGCCCCTAGTGGGGTCCCCCGGGGGAGGGCCTCGCATAAAGGCACAAACCCTTCTTTAAGGGGGCCCCCACAAGGCCTTGATGTCTCCTCGTTGCTGGATGGAGACACTAACGGGCCCCACACCTGTTATCAACGTCTCCATAGCAAAGAAGACATCGGACTGGTGGTGGAGGCTTTAAGCTGTTTTGCTGCTGCAAAGGCGACAGAGTTTCAGGCTTTGTTTCGAGGCCTTGCTGATAGTCTTGTAGAGGTATATATATATATATTTGTATATATATATATATATTTGTATATATATATATTATATAGGAGACTCTTTTTTCTTTTCTATGCTGCATGTATGGCGATGGCTATATGCAGTTTCATCTGCTGTTACGGCTGCTCCCAACTCAGCTAAAGCAGCAGAAGGGGTCAGAGAATACATGCATGCATGCATGCATGCATGCGGTCACTGTCTCTGCAGGCTGTGGAGACGCTTGAATTAGGAGAGACAGCTCAAGTGCTGGCTGCTCTGGGCGCCCTCAACTGCTACCCAGAGAAACTCCTCGCCCGTCTACTCCCGCATGTTGCTGCCTTGTGAGGAGACACTTTTCTTGCATTCAATTCAAAATTAAAGCGGAGACCTCAGGCTACAAAGGGCTTAAGGCTGAGGGCTGGGGAACAACTGCAATAACAATAATAATAATAATAATTAATAAATAATAATAATTAATGATAATAATAATAATACTAGGGAGACCCCTCTCCGTGCTGTGTGCTGGTCTACTTGCTGCAGGCTCGCAGCACAAAGGGGAGTAATTTCAGGAGACCAGGAGGAGGCCCGGGAAGCAACAGCAGCAGCAGCTGCAGCAGCAGCAGAAGCACCAGCAGCAACAGCAGCAGCAGGGGCACCCGGTGCTGCTGCTGTTATAAAGGATACGCTGCGTATCTTGCGGTCGCTGGGGCAGCTGCAGAAGCGAGATGCTGCTGTGCTGCGGGAGGCGGCGGGGCTTCTGGAAGGCGCAGCAGAATTGAAGAGACTCTCCGTAGGTGTCTCTCTTCTTGTTCACTGTTGTCTAGCTAGCTAGCCAGCAACCCACCTAGCTCGCTAGATAGATAGCTAGATAGCTAGCTAGCTAGCCAGCTAGCCAGTTCCCCCCTAGCTAGCTAGATAGCTAGCCAGCTACGCACCTAGCTAGCTAGCTACTCACCTAGCTAGCTAGTTAGCTAGATAGCTACCCAGCCAGCTCCTACGGGTACTTTATTATGCCCGCACTGCTGATGATCGCTAGGCGTGGGAGAAGAGGCGGCGAGAGGCCGCTGTGGCTGCTGATGTTTAATCTTATCTGTAGAGACAGAGTGAGAGACAAGGATAGAAAGGAGACAGTGGAGAGGCTAGCGGGGAGACACTTGCTGGGCCCGCGTGCCTTCTATATTTGTCTCTTTTCTTCTTTTGTCTGTCTCCATTCAGCTTAGAGACTGTGTAAGGGTCCTTTACGATTGCTACCGCCTGGATGTATGGCACCCGCCTCTAGGAGACAAACTGCTCAGCTGTCTCCGCGCCCACCCCCGCTCCAGTAAGACATCATTCTCCCTCGCTGTTGCTGCTGCTGCAGCAGCACCTGTTGCTGAAACAGCAGCAGCAGCACCTGTCGTTGCAGCAGCAGCGGCAGCAGCACCTGTGCTTTCAACAGCAGCAACAGCATCTGTTGCTGCTGCTGCTGTTTTGATGGATATAAGGCTCCTGCGCTGTATCTTATCTCTTTCTTCCCCCCCCTTGTTATTTATCTTTCTTTTGTCTTACTTCTTCTTTTGCTTGTCTCTACAGACTTGCTGGATGCTCTTGGGTTGCAAGGAGCTACGAATTTGCTGCTGGCCCTCAGCTACTTCAGGCGCAACGAGCAGCCTATCTTCGATGCTCTTCTATCACAGGCACGACCTGCTGCTGCTGCTGCTGTTGCTGCTGCTGCTGCTGTTGCTTCTGAGGTTTTGTTTCTGATGGTGCCTGCTGTCTCTTACTCCCTAGCTACTCAGCGAAGCGAGGGAAGTGCTGCGCATTATTGCCATAGGGGCAGCTTGAGGTGTCTCCTGCTGCTGAGGGTCTGCGCTGCTGCATGCGCTGTGCTGCTGCAGCTGCTGCGGCACGTCCAGTGTCTCTCCAAGGAAGGCGTCTCTCAGCTGCAAACAGTTGGTCTCGCTTTCAGGTAAAATATCTTTAAGGGGGTTAGAGGAGTCGTAGCACAGAGCCACCCAGTGCTAGCAGCACTCAACAACAGATCCCCAATTACAGCAGCAGCAGCAGCAACAGCAGCAGCAGCAGCAACAGCAGCAGCAGCAGCAGCAACAGCAGCAGCAACAGCAGCAACAGCAGCAGCAGCCACCCCCCTAAAGGGAGGAGTCAGGGTGCCCAAAGCGAGCAGCACTCAGCAACAGATCCCCAGCTACAGCAGCAGAAGCAGCAGCAGCAGAAGCAGCAGGCCATATGTTGGTTCAGGGGAGAGTGCTCTGCCTGCACTTAGTAGGGTTTGTTTGTTTGGGCTGTTTGTTGCAATTAGGGCGGGGCATCTGCCGTTTGCGGCTGAGTCCCTCAGCGTAGCAGCACGAGATGTGCTGCAGAGGGTTCGAGTAAAGGAGACAGAGCCGGAGACCCCCTGCATCTCTAGCCTTCAGGAAGCAGTTGCTAAAGCCTCTACATTTCTGCAGTGTCACTACTACTCAGAGGCGAGCTCTCTATGAAAGCAGCAGCAAACAGAACAGCAGCAAGACAACACCTCCAGCAGCACTCCCAACCCAAGCAGCAGCAACAGCAGCAGCAACAACACCAGCAGCACCTAGCAGCAGCAGCAGCAGCAGCAAATGCGTGCTGCTGCAGCTCTTGACGATGAATACCCTCGCCCTTAGCTGCCTATCGGGCTTCTGGTGTCTCTCTTGGGGGCTTCTTCTGGTTTGTTGCTGTTTCTCAGGCCTCCTGCTGTCTCCTCTCAGCTGTCTCCTCTCTGTTGTCTACTGTCTCCTCAGGTGTCTCTTGGCCCCTACACTGTTGACTTCGCACAGCCTCTCAGTGGAGAGGAGCTGCATGCGCAGCAGCAGCAGCGGCAGCGGGAGCCGAAGGCGTCTCTGTTGGGGGCAGATGGCTGCTGGTCTCCCTCAGGCAAGCATTTAAACAACTCAATAAGACATGATAAAGAAAATGCCGCTGCTGCATGCATGCAGATTGCATGCGGCGTGGGGCTGCTGCTGCAGGAGCGGTAATGAAGTGTAGCAGGTGCTGATGCAGCAGCAGCAACTGCTGCTGCGGTAGTTCCTGTTGCTGCTGCAGCAGTAGAGGGACGCAGACGCTGGGGGCGCCGTCTGTCTCCTTTGTCTCTCCGCTATGTAGGAAGTGCCTTGCTGCTGCTGGTGAAGCCGCATGCAAAATCACCGAGTGTCTGTGCCACTGCTGCTGCTGCTGCTGCTGCTGCTGCTGTGTTTCAGCTGCTGAGGAGCTTAGGGCGAAGGCAGTGGTTGTAGAGGTGGATGGCCCTCAGCATTTTTATAGAGACTCTCTGCACTGGTAAGGAGACACGGAGACAGGGAGAGAGAGACGGAGACGGAGACAAAGAGAGACAGAGACAGAGACAGAGACAGAGACAGAGTCATAGAATAGAAGCACAGCTAGGAAGAGACAGAAGAACAGGAGACATATAAAAAGGAGACATACACTCGGAGACAAATAACAGGGACAGTTACTGAGGCAGAAAAAGAAGCAGCAACAAAGTCAGATATAAACAGCAGCCTAAACAGAAGCACAATAAAACAGAGACACTCCCTCCACTCATGCAGAGACATGCATAAAGTCAGAGACAGATATACACACCACCAAGACAGCTTAAGAACAAAGGGAATAATTAGTAAAATAAAACAAACTTCAGAGAGAAGGGCTTGGAGACAGTGAAGGAGTTGCCTTGAAGAAGGCCCTCTTCATAGGTCGCAGGAGACTGCTGGAGAGACAGCAGGAGACAGCAGGATTGCTTAGCGCTGTCTCTTGCTGTCTCTCCTGCTTCTGCACAGCTGAGGAGACAGTACGCGGAGGAGACAGATATATATAGGATTATTTGCATGCATCATGTGTGTGCAACTCAGGAACTCATCTTCTAAACTTAAGCACCGAATTCTAACACGACTGGGTACGGTGTTTGCTGCTGCTGCCTTTGCTGCTGCTGCCTTTGCTGCTGCTGCCTTTGCTGCTGCTGCCTTTGCTGCTGCTGCCTCTGCTGCTGCTGCCTTTGCTGCTGCTGCCTCTGCTGCTGCTGCCTCCCCCACCTCTGCTGCAGCAGAGCCTCCCTTGGTTATACAGGGGCCCCTCTTCTCCATCCCCAGCCCCACACAGATAGACAGCTGCAGACAGCCAGGCGCACATAGACACAAACAAACAAACAAAAAAAGAAAAACAAAAACAGAGAAACAAAAAGTACACAGAGGGATGACGACAAGGAAGGGGGGTGCGGGAGGAGGGGCAAGCCTTTGCTGCGCGCATGCGTCGCCGCTGTCTTCACTCCGATTTGCTGCTGCTGCTGCTGCTGCTGCTGCCTATTGCTGCTGCTGCTGCTGCTGCTGCTGCTGCTGCTGCTGCCTGCTGCTGCAGGGTTTCGTGTTGCTCACATCCCGTACTACGAGGTGTTGCCTTTGAAGAGACTGAGAGACCTTCGGGCGTATGTTAGGTGAGCCTGCAGTGTCTGTGTTGTCTCTTGGGGTGTCTGTCTCCTTTCTATCTATCTATCAAATCTAACAGAACAAACAAAGTAAAAGCAGAGACCTCTACTCTTCTCACCACATGCTGTCTCTCTGTCTCTCTCTGTCTGTCTCTCTCTCTCTCTCTCTACAGTCGAGCTGTGGCGCATGCATTACAGCCAGGGGCAAGCCCCAACTTAGGCTCTGAAGTATATTTATATTCCCCACAAGAAGAAGAAGGAGCGTCTGAGGGGATCGATCCCGCTTTAAATATACTTCTACGAGGTGAAGGGCCCCTTATGTCTTGTGTCTCTGCATGCAAGGAGACAAACTCCCCAGACTTATATGAAAGCCTCCACAGCCAGTGTGAAGACAAAGACACCCCACAGCTCACCGATACTATACGCCAGCAAGCAAGGAAGGCCCGCCTATCTAATACTAAAAGGTCCTTTGCTATCTCTTTAATACGATGGAGGAGACAAAAGGCAAAAGAAAGGAGACTGCATGCGCTGAGACTTCAAACTAATAAAGAAGAACACAGAAACACCGACAGGCATTCATATTCACTCAGACACCAACTACACCCTGACAAACCTTAACTCTTTTGCATCGAGTGCATCCTACAGCAGCAGCAGCAACAGCAACAGGAGCTGCTGCTGCTGCTGCTGCTGCTGCTACTTCTGCAGTTGCTGCTGAAGAGGGCTGCAGGCTACCGGTGTCAGTGCGAGTTGTTGGGTATGTTATTGAGTGTCTCTATTCTGGAGTAGAGGCAGGGCCTTCATCATAAAGGGTGAGGGGAGTATACGACAGCGCAGACAGCCGCCTTAGAAAGACATGCTGCATGCATAAGGGTTTAGGGTTTAAGGGAGCTTAAGAGGGTCTCGCTTGAGGCATGCAAGTCCCTTTCACCCCTTTGTTTGTTTCTATGGCATGATAATAATAATATTATTTTAATAATTATATATTATTAGATATCTTATCAGCGATACAAACAACGCCTGATAAGGAGACGGCTCACCATTTGTTTATGCTGTCTTTTATCTCTGTTCGCTAGTTATTAGCCTCCCCAGTTGAGAAGGTATTCAATATAATTAATATATACATACATATATATATATATATACATATATCATATGTTATTAGAACATATATATTAACATATATATAATATATGTAGATATGTATATATATATATATATATATGCAAACTGTGCAGACCTCTAAGTAGCTTTAAAGGTCTGCATATCTTATTAATAAATCTATAAACAAATATATATATATATATATATATATTGTTAGGGAGGAGTTTTCTCGGTGATTAAAACTTGCATCTGAGATCTTAAGGAGACAGAGGGGGTCTCTCTAAGCCTCAGCTGTTTGCCTGAAGGCCTCGTTAGGTGTCTTGAAGAGAGTTATTAATTATTATTATTGAGGAGCAGCGAGTAGCTAAGAGTTATTTATAATGATATTTTGAAGACTGCAGCACTCAGAAGGAGACAGTAAAAAGAGAAGAGACAGCGCAAGAGGAGACAGTGCAACAAGAGACAGACGCAGAAATGTATTAATTATAGTTGTCAACACAAAAACAAACGCAAGAAGAGCAACTAAAGAAGGAGATAAGAGTTTATCCTTTACCCCCTCTACTGTTAAAGAGCTAGAGGGGTGGCAGCAGTAAGACCCTACTACGACGTTAGGAACTGTATTTTTATTAATTATTAATTATTAATTATTAACTACTAATTATTAATTATATTTCTTCTATCCCCCAGACATTCTAAGCACAAAGAAACAAAAAATCTGGAGAGGAGACAGCCATACAGCCGTTGCAGTGTATGTGTTGCTGCTGCTAACTAATGCTGCAAGATATCTTCAGATGCATGCATATTTACTGTCTCTTTGGGTGTCTATACAGATTCTGTATACTACTGTTATATATCTGTTTGCTTAGGAGCTGCTTACTAAGGCTAAAGAGCTGCGTATGCATAAACTCTTATGCAAGCCCCCCTTACTGTATTGCATGCTTTAAAGGTAAGCCCCTTTGCTGCACTTACCGCAGCTTTAGTCAGCAGCTATATTATCTTCTTAGCCCCTAGGGGGCCCCCTTAATATATTTAGCGCAAGTGAATCTCTCGTATAGAGAAGCTAAGCTAGGCTGCGGTCTCAGCCAACACTGGGAGCAGCAAAATGTGATAATAATAATAAAGGGGATCGACCCCCTATCGATCCCCTAACGATCCCCCATTAAAATATAAGTACTTAATAACTCTAACTGAGTAAGAGTGTAGTCAGCTTGTACATTTGCGACTAGACAGCAATATTCTTTTATAATGCTGCTGGAGCCGCCTTATTATATTTATATTATTAAATAAATAATGTGAGGAAGAAGAAAAACCTTTTAAAAGATGCATAGGGGGGAGGGGAGTCTGTCTGCTGTAGCAGCCTGGAACAGCTGCTGCTGTAGCAGCAGCAGCTGCAGCAGTAGCAGCAGCAGCAGCAGCGGCGGCAGCGACAACGGCAGCGCTCTCTCTCGCGGCGCTCTGCTGCTGGGGCTTTGCTTCTGGTTGCTGCTGTTTGTTTTCTCTCTCTAAGCTTTATTTTTGTTACATTAGGGGCCTTCGCTCATTGAAATTAACAGAATAAAGTCGGGTGCGGCAGAGAGGAGTTTGCTGCTGCGAGGCATACGCACGGTGCTGCTGCTGCGGTAGCTGCAGCAGGGGAGGCGCTGCTTGCGGGCCTTCTGTTTTCTTTTTTTGTTTTTTGTGTTGGGTATAACATCACCCTTTTGCATTTTGTATTGTTTAATATATTATTCTTTTTTCTGGCGTTTCTAAAGCTTCATTATTAGCAGCAGCAGCAGCGGCAGCAACAGCAGCAGCAGCAGCATCTGAAGCGGGGCTCCTCCTCCCTCCTGCGGTGTTGCAGTGCTTCGGTGCTGCAGCACAGCAGCAGTACAGCCAAACGCAGCGCCATCGTTTGCTCTTAAGTTTTGTGCTCTCTTTATTTCTTCTTATCTTCTTGCTCCTTTTAAAAAGCAGTTTGCTGCTGCCTTCACCAACAGAGACGCACAGACAGGCAGGCCTGCTCTAACGGGATCGCAGCAGCAGCAACAGCAGTAACAGCAGCAGCAACTGGAGCAACTGCAGCAGCACGGTGTCCCCAGCATATATACTTCTCACTGGCTTGCGCAGCAGACGCCTGAGGCAGCACAGGGGCAGCAGCAGCTGGCAGTTAAACAAACTGTAGACATAACTGTTATTATCTGTCTCTTCTTGCTGCATACGACAGCAGCCGCTTTAGGTCTTATTATTATACAAGGGAGCTCTTGGCTCAGAGCTGCATTTGCTGCAGTGCTGCTCTCGCTGCTGCTGCTGCTGCTGCTGCTGTTAACAACAGGGTATTAATAATGCTGGTGGGAGGAAGAGGAGCGCAGCAGCTGCTGGAGAGCGGCAGCAGGCAGCAGGGGGGGGCCCCCATGACTTCGATGCTGCAGAGGGCCCCACAGGGCTTCCGAGTTGCTGCAGCAGCAGGGGGCCCCCAGGCAGCACTAGCAGCAACCTGCGGTCTGTCGAGGCCCCTGGGCTCTGATGGTAGGGGGCCCCTTGAGCTGCTGCGCTGCAAAGCAACAACACGTTTGCTGGAGTTGTTGCGTCAAAAGGAGAGTGCTGCTGCTTCTGCTGCTGCTCCTGCTAGTGTAGACAGGTTCAGCTGCAGCAGCGCTACAGACAGCAGCAACAGCAACAGCAGCAGCAACAGCAGCAGCAGCAGCGCGCGTACAGCTGACAGCTATGGCTCTCCTTCTTCAGTTTGTTCGCGTACTTCTGATGATGAGCGTGCACAGCCGCATTCCTCCCGCATGCAGCAGCAGCAGCAGCAGCAGCAGTTGCAGAAGCGGCAGCAGCAGCCCCAGCGGCAGCAGCTACAGATGCAGGTGCAGCACTGGAGCCAGCAGCACGCCCAGCAGCAGCAGCAGCAACCGCAGCAGCAGCAGCAGCAGCAGCAGGGGCCTCAGAAGCAGGTCCAGCGCACTGGGAGCCATCCGTCTGGCCGCCAGCACAGCGCCTACACCGAACAGCCGCAGAAGCAGCAGCTGCAGCAGCAGCAACGTTTGCAGCAGCAGCAGCAGCATCAGCATCAGCAGCGTCAAGAGCCGCCTCCACAGCAGCAGCGGCAGCGTTTGCGACAACGACGCAAGCAGCAGCGACAACAGCAGCCGCCGCAGCAACAGCAGCAGCAGCTGCAGCATCAGCAGCCCTGGCTGCAAACTGCTCAACAGCATTCGCCTCAACATGTGCAGCGGCCCACGCAGCAGCAGCAGCCGCAGCATCAGCAGCAGCAGCAGGGAATCAGTGAGCTGCCGCGGAGCGCAGATGCTGGCGTTTGTGTTAAGGCGTCCAGCAGCAACATGTTTGCAGCTGATGCTGCTGCTGCTGCTGCTGCTGCTGCTCGTGTGTCTTCGAGGTCACAAGCAGCAGCAACTGCAGCAACGGCTGCTGCTGCTGCAGCACAGCAGCAGCAGCCCTTTGCTGCTTCTCTTTTCATGAGGATTCCTGAGGCATCGGCGATCCCTCTACCTGTCTCTCTTTTGTCTTAGAGTGGAGACAGCAAAAGGAGACAGGGGAGGAGCTTGTGCTGCTTGCATGCAGCTGTCTCTTCTTCAGGGGGCCCGTTGGTAGGCCCCCAGGCATCCCGCAGCAGCAGCTGTAGCAGCAGTGGCTGCTGCTGCAGCTGCTGCGCGGTGCCAGCTGCTCCTATTAGTGACGGAGCAGCTAGAGGTGCAGCAGTAGCAGCAAGTGCTGCTGCTGCTGCTGCATCCTAGGAGGAGACAGTGGGACCCCGCTCATCTGGAGGGAAAGACATGCGGCGCACGTTGCAGCTTGCAGCAGCAGCAGCAGCAGCAGCAGCAGCAGCAGCAGCAATTTGGCATTAAGGGAAGACACAGCAAGAGCCCCCCGCAGCAGGCGGGGGATGTGGGGCCCCTAGAGGGGCCCCTATTTTTGATGTTCCGCCTTAGCGAAGATCTTTGAGCTTCAGCAGCAGCTGCAGCAGCAGCTGCTGCTGCAGTTGCAACAGCAACAGCAACAGCAACAGCAACAGCAGCAGCAAAAGCAACAGCAGCTGCACTGGGGATGCCGCTCATTGCGGGGGTTCTATGTTTGCGGAGCCCTTTGCATCTCAGGCGACAGCGGGGGGCAGCAGCAGCAGCAGCAGTAGCAACGGCAGCAGCGTGAACTGCTGCTGCTGCTGCTGCTGCTGCATTTGGCGCAGCTGCAACCGCGGCGTCCTCAGTTTCAGCTGTGTTGAAGTGTATAGGCAGTTGCTGCCTTTTGTGGTTTGCATTTTGAGTGGAGGGGGCCCCTAATGGCAAAGCCGGGGGCCCCCCAGTGCAAAGCAGCAGCAGCAGCAGTAGCAGCAGCAGCAGCAGCAGCAGCAGCAGCAGAGGCAATTGGCATCAAATGAAGCGTTTTGATAGGGAGAGGAGACACAAGAGGCGGAGACAGAGACAAAGAGGGTTAGCAGCAGGCTCAGGGGCCCACAGCGCTGGGGTCCCCTGTCTTATCTCTTACCGCCTTTGCTTCTTCTTCCTTACTTGTGAGGCCCTGAAGCAGGTACTGTCTGCTGCTGCTGCTACTGCAGCAGCAGCAGCAGCAGCGGCAACAGCATGAGCTACAGCAGTAACAGTAGCAGCTGCAGCAGCAACAGCAGCAGCGGTGGCGTTGGCTGCTAATTGAATACGAAGGCGCTGCACTTTATGTTTTTGTGTATTGATAGAGGGGGAGGCATGCAGCGCAGAGGAGACAGACAAATATAAAAAGGAGACAAAGGTGGGGGGGTGGTGATCTGGGTCGTTGGCCTTTATACCTTAGCAAAAGACCCAGAGCGGTGGGGGCCCCACACCCACTAGAGGGGCCCCTGGGGCCCCTCGGGGGGCCCCATGGGGCCCCCTTCGGGGGTTTCTATGGCGGGGGCCCCTTGGGGGGCCCTTGGGTGTCCCCTAGGGCGGGGGCCTCTCAGATGGGGGGCCCCCCTTGGGGGGCCCCTCAGATGGTGGTGGCCCGAATTGAAGGGAGTCGTTAGGGAGGAGGTAGGAGAGGGGAGGAGACAGTTGATGGTGGTTGGAGGAGGAGACAGTTAGGGGAGGAGACAGATGAGGGAGGAGAGGGGAGGAGACAGATGAGGGAGGAGAGGGGAGGAGACAGTTGGTGGAGGAGACAGTTGGGGGAGGAGACAGTTAGAGGGGGAGACTTTTGATGGAGGAGGAGACAGTTAGGGGAGGAGGTGGTTGGAGGAGGAGACAGTTAGAGGGCGAGACTTTTGATGGAGGAGACAGTTAGAGGGCAAGACTTTTGATGGAGGAGACAGTTGGAGGAGGAGACAGCTGATGTAGGAGACAGTTGGAGTGGGAGGCGTTTGTTGGTGGAGACAGTTGTCAGTGGAGGAGACAGCTGGTGGTGGGGGAGGGGGTAGACTTCTGATGGAGGAGACAGTAAAGGGAGGAGACAGTTAGGGGAGGAGAGAGGTGATGGAGGAGATAGATAGGGGAGGAGACAGTTAGGCGAGGAGGGGGGGCGTTGTTATTGTAGAGGAGGCGGTTGAGAGACAGCAAAAGAAAGAGAGGAGTCTCTGTAGAGACAGTTGTGGTGCTGTGGAGACATAAAGCGGCAGGCGGAGACAGTAGATAGGAGGAGACAGGAGAAGGAGACTCTCTCTCTTTCTGTGTTATTCTCTCCTTTTCTTTACTCTGTCTCTGCTGTATACATTATATATATATATGTATGTATGTATGTTTATTTATAACTGTTGTTATTTAAACAATAAGAGACAGAAGAGGAGACAGACAAGGAGAGGAGACTAATACACAGAAGAAGGGACAGATATATACACTCCACTCAAAGACCTACAAAGAGCCCAGGTGGTGAGGGGTTAGAGACAGGAGGAGACAGGAGACAGAAGGAGACAGGAGGAGACAGAAGAGGAGGAGACAGAAAAGCGATGCATGCATAAATAAATAAATAGGAAGAGACGGTAGGAGGTGCTGCGCATGCTTTAAAGATATTTAACTTACTATGAAGACCAGGGGGGAGGAGACAGATAAAACAGAGAAGGGAGGAGGAGACAGAAGGAAGGGGACGAAGGAGGGAGACAGAAAAGGAGACAGTAGAAATAAAAGACAATAAAGGAGGTGCGGAGACAGCGGGATCGATGAGGATAAGAAGACAAAAGGAGACAGATAAGAAGACAAAAGGAGACAGATAAGAAGACAAAGCAGCGAGACGACTGCAGAACAGCTGGCGGTGGAGGAGACAGGTTAATGAAGAAGACAGCAGAGAGAAAGTAAAAAAGATATATGAGGCTCTCGGGGGCTGCTCGCTCTCTCCCCCACATGCAGCTGCTGCGCTGTACGTACAGGAGGAGACAGGAGACACCTCATTGCCGCTGCTGTCTCCGCGAGGGTGTTTATTGGTGGGGTTGTTTTTTGTTATAAAGAGTAAACTTCTTGCGCTAACTGCACTGCAGCAAATTCCTTTTTTGCTGCCGTCTACAAACACACTAAGACCGCCACAGCTAGCTGTAGCAGCAAGCTGCAGCAGCTAGCTGTAGCAGCTAGCTGTAGCAGCAAGCTGCAGCTAGCCACAGCTAGCCAAGGGAGCCAAGCGTGTCTAAGGCATATGCCGCAACTAACTATCCCTTTAATTGCAGTGCAGTTGTTGAGTGCAGTGCCTCTTTCTGTTGCTGCTCTCTGCTGCTGCTGCTTGCTGCTGTTGCTGCTTGCTGCTGCTGCAGCCCAGATCCACGCACTTAGATCTTTGAGACAGCAATAGCAGCAGGTCGGAGACACTGAAAATAGTTTTTGCGTCTCTACGTAGGCAATAAAACAATAGAGGGGATATCCGTACTGCATTTAGAAAGGCCCTCTGTAGGAGCTCAGGGCCTTGCTGCTGCTGCTGCTGCAGAGTTGCAGCAGCAGCAAGCAGCAACAGCAACGGCAAACTTGCCATGGCTGCAGCAAAGAACTTAGACGGACTCGCCTTTGCAGCGACTCAAGGCGACGGGCTGCTGCTGCTGCTGTTACCTGCTGCTGCTACCTGCTGCTGCTACCTGCTGCTGCTGCTGCAGGCGTGTTGCAGCAGCGCCACGCAACAGCGTGCTGCAGCGGCAGCGCCATCTTCAGCAGCAAATTCTACAGCAGGCTCTTGCGTCTCTGCTGCTGCTGCTGCTGCTTCTGCAGCTTGAATTTCGTTTGAGAGTGCCAGGGCTGCGCGCAGCAGCACGGGGGAGCAAGGATTGAGGCAGGGCCTCCTCCTCCTCTGCTCGTCGTGCTGCAGCACCACCTGATGCTGTTGCTGCAGCTCCTGCTGCTGCTGCAGCTCCTGCTGCTGCACCTGGTGGCCGTTTGCAGCAAATTCTGGGGCGGCAACGGCGATAGAAGAGAAGTCCCCCACCCCATCTGCTGCTGCACCATCGGCGAGTTGCTGTTGTTCGTGTTGCTGCTGCTGCTGCTGCTCCTTTTGCTGGTCTTGCTGCTGCTGCTGGTCCTTTTGCTGGTCTTGCTGCTGCTGCATGTTGCGTTGCTGCACAGCGGCTTCAAGCGATACGACAGCAGAAAAGGCGTCTAGAAGGCCTTCAGATGCCACCAGCCCCAAACCTTGCTGCTGCATGCACAACCCCACATCTTGCTGATCAAACAGCAGCGGCAGCAGCAAATGAGCGACGCCGCGGAGGGAGGAGAAGGCAGCAGCTGCAGAGACACCGCAGCACCCCACAGCAGCAACAGGGAGTCCTCTTACGACCTGTAGCCACAGCAACAAAATATCTGCTAATGCAGAGCAGCAGCAGCAGCTGTTGCTGTTGCTGCTGCTTCTCGCTTTGCTGTTGCTGCTGCTGTCGCCGTGGCTTACCAGAGCCTGCGCTACTATGGGAGACGATGCAGACAGAAGGCCGCTTTGTGGTTGCTGCTGCTGCTGCTGCTGCTGCCGCTGCAGCATTGGGTGTCTTTGTCTGTCCCGCCGCCGCCTGTGTCGCATCGCGCTGCAGCAGCAGCTGTTGCTGCTGTTGCTGCTGTTGCTGCTGCTGCTGCTGGTGCAGCTGCAGCAGCGCTGGGCAGTCGAATGGCGAGAGTATCAGCAGCACTTGTGTCTCCCTTTGTGCTGCAGGGCTGAGGGCCCCCAACCCCTTTTTAACTGTCTCCTTTGTGGAGACAGAGTGGAAGTACTCGCAAGAGCAGAAGGCAGCAGAAGATGCAACCAGCAGCAGCCTGAAGAGACAGCAGGAGACAGCAGCAAACAGACAGTGTGCAGCACAGATTATATATATTATACTATATATATATATATATAACAGCCCTTAGAGATGCATGCATAACTGCATGCACCGCTGCATGCATCATTGCTGCTGCCTTGGAGCTGCAAAAGGAGACACCATCTTCCTTCTGTCTCTTGGGGCTTTAAAGGCCTCTTATGCATGCATGCATGCATGAAGCTGCTGCAGGAAGGAGACAGACACAAGGAGATAAAGGAGACACCCGAGGGACAGCAGCTGCACACCTGCGCCGCAGCAGCTTCGCTGTGGATGCCATGAGAGACAGGAGACAACTGCAGCAAGGCAGCACCTTCAGCAGCTCGCACAACATGCTGCCTAGAGACACCACACAAAACCCCTCTGCAGCAGCAGCCTCCACCTCGCTGCTGCTGCTGCTGCTGTTGTTGTTGTTGCTGCTGCTGCTGCAGAATGTGACGCGAGGCAGAAACTCCAGTATCGCGGCGGCCCTTTGACGAGAGGCAGCAGCAGCCTGCTGTTGCTGCTGTTGCTGCTGCTCCTCCGCCTCCGTCCTGTTTACTCGTTGCTTCTTTGCTGCAGGATCTGCGCCAGATGCTGCCGCTGCTGCTGCTGCTGCTGCTGCTGCTGCTCCAGGTTGCCACAGGGGTTGGGAAGACCTGTGAGGAGCTGAAGCCACGACCTCCTCGCTGCATTCGTCATCAGCCGAGTTTAGCTGCTGCTGCTGCAGTTGCTGCTGCTGCTTTGGCGCTGCTGCAGACTGCAGCAGCAGCTGCAGCAACTCTTGAGACGTCAGCAGCAACTCCGAAGGCCCCACTGGAGCTCCGCCATATCCAAAGAGGCGAACGCGGTGCAGAGACGGCTGCTGCTGTTGCTGCTGCTGCTGTTGCTGCTGCTGTTGTTGCTGGTGCTGCAGCAGCAGCTTCCAGGGCACGCTCGCCGTTCCCACTGCAGCAGCAAAAGAAGGTAGAGCTGCTGCTGCTGCTTTAAACAGGCGAGACGGCCACAGACACACCATAGGAGCAGCACGAGGAAGAGCAGCAACACCAAGACGCACTTCACGCTCTCTCTCTGATGCCTCTGCTGCTGCTGCTGCAGCTGGTGTACTTGCTGCTGTTGCTGCTGCTGTTGTACTTTCTGCTGCTTTTGCTGCTGCTGTTGTACTTTCTGCTGTTGTACTTGCTGCTGCTGCTGCTGCTGCTGCTGTTGCTGCTGCTGCTGCTGAGTGTTCATTTCTGCTGTTTACATCGAAGAGCGAAGGCGAAATACCCAAAAATTTTCTGCGAAATTCGCCGCTGTCGCTGAGGCACAGCCGCCACATCCAATGCCTGCAGCAGCAGCAGCAGCAGCAGCAGCAGCAGCAGCAGCAGCAGCAGCAGCAAAAACAGTAGCAGCACAAGCAGTAGCAGCAGCAGCAAAAGCAGCAGCAGTAGCAGCAGCGAATGGAGCAGAAGCTAGGAGTTACGCAGCAGATGAATGGCACGCCCAACAGCAACAAATACAACAGCAGCAGCAGCAGCAGCAGCAACAAGAACAACAGCAGCAAAACGATACCAGCACCAGCAACAACAAACAGCAGCAAGACTGTGAGCAGCAACAGCAGCATTTGTCTTGACGTGCAGCAGCAGCAAAGTTTGCTGCCTACTCTAAGTCGGCTCTTGTAATGGGGCGCAGCGAATGTCTCAGCGCCCATGCCTCTAGCTGCTGCTGCTGTTGCTGCTGCTCCTGCTGCTCTTGCTGCTGCTCCTGCTGCTCTTGCTGCTGCTGCTGCTGTTCAGCTGCATGCAAGAGAGCAGGTAGCTCTGGATTCTGCTGGAAGAGCCTCTCAAAGAAATCTGTCGGGGCCCTGCGCGAATAAGGTGAAGGCAGCAGCAGCAAATAGGGTATATTTGCTGCTGCTGCTGCATGCGCGTACACCGCAGCAAACAGCCCCAGAGCCACCGCAGCTGGCTGCAACCGCCAACGCTGCTGCTGCTGCAGCTCCTGCTGCAGCAGCTGCTGCTGCTGCGGCAGAATGAGCTCTCCCCCTTCTTTAATAAAAGACACCAGCAGCGAAGCTTCAGCAGAGCAGCAGCCATCAGCAGCAGACAAAAGGATAGGAGCAGCAGGCAGCGGCAGCAGCAGCAACGGGAGACCCCGAGATATCTGCACAACAGCGAAGTCCTTGCCGCTCTTCAGTCGAAGCAAAGGGCAAGCTGCTGCTGCTGCTGCTGCTGCTGCTGCTGCTGCTGTTTCCGTTGCTGTTGCTGTTGTTGCCGTTTCTGTTTCCGCTTCTGCTGCTGCTGCTGCTGCTGCTGCAGGTTTCTTTTGGCTGGAGGCCCTGGTGTCTGTGGGTTTGCGGGTTGCAGCAGAAGAGACAGCCAATGAGGTGTACATACACCTCATCTCTGCTTCTGCTGATATTTGTTTTACCCAGCATTCAGGGGCAGCTACAACAACACAATAAGGGGGGCCCCTCCTCTTGTCTCCAGCTGTCTCCTCAGGGGCCCCCCGCGCTGTCTCTATGCATTCCTTCTGCTGCTGTGGGGTTAAAGAGGGGCCCCCGTGGGCCCCAGATGTCTCTACATATGGTGGGGGCCCCCTAGGGGCCCCCTGGGGGGCCCCAGGTGTCTCTTCAGACAGTGGGGGGCCCCTAGGGGCCCCATGGGGGGCCCCCTGGGGGGCCCCAGGTCTCTCTTTAGATAGTGGGGGGCCCCTGGGGGCCCCCAGGGGGGGGCCCCCAGAAAGACTGAGTGCTGCGTTTGCTGCAGCAGCAAATATGGGTAGGAAGTCGCCCCAGGTGCCCACAGCAATGAAGAGGAGACACGGAGACAAAGGAGACACCTCAGATAAAGGCCCTGGGGACATTACACAGCATACTGCTGCTGCTGCAACTGCTGCTGTTGTTGCTGCTGCTGCTGCTGCAACTGCTGTTGTTGTTGTTGCTGTTGCTGCTGCTGTTGTTGTTGTTATGCTGCTGCTGTTGTTGTTATGCTGCTGCTGTTGTTGTCTTGGGTCCCTGTCTCCCAACACCTGTTTTTGCTGCTGGTGTTGCTGCTGTTGCTGTTGCTGCTGCTGCCGTTGCTGCTGCTGCTGTTGTTGTTGTTGTTGCTGCCTCTTGGCGGCTGCGGGCGAAGAGCGATGAGGGGTGTTTAGCTCGAAAAGGAGACAGAGAGACAGTTGAGGAGACACCGGAGAAGGAGACAGCAGCAGAGGAGACAGCAGCAGAGGAGACAGCAGCAAAGGAGACAGCTGGGGGGCCTCAGCCGCCTCTGTCTGTCTGCAGCAACTTGGGGGCCGCAGCTGTGCTGTGCAGTTAGCCTCAGTTTCTGTTTTTATTTTAATTATAAAAAAATAAATCTGCTGCAGCAGCAGGAGACAACATTGTCTACCTGCTGCTAAGGGCATGAGAAAGGGGGCCCCTGCGGTCTGCTGCTGCTGCAGCAGTGGCTGCTGCCCAGCTGCTGCTGCTGCTGCAGGCAGCAGCAACAACAGCAACAGCAACATCGGCAGCATCAGCAAAACTATTGATTTATTATTTTGCTTAGTATATCACCTCAGTTTATTATACCTTGCTCTTTTTTATCTGTCTCCTTTCACCTCGTGCTGTCTTCTAACCGCAGCTGTTGTTCGCTGTGCAGACACCGAGGCCCTCCAGCTGGCGGCCCAGCGCAGCAGCAGCAGCAGCAGCAGCAGCAGAAGCAGCAGCAGCAGCCGCAACTAGACTGGGGTTGGTTGCAGCAATAAGGAGGTGTCTATGGCTAGCAACAACAGCGAGGAGCAGCCTCAGCAGCAGCACAACGATCAGCAGCAGCAGCAGCAGCAGCAGGAGCAGGAGCAGCGAGTAGAAGAAGAAGCAAAGATGAATAGTTCAGGGGCTGAGATGCTGTCTCCTTCAGTGTCTCTGCAGCCTGCAGCAGAGACAAATGCTCTATGCGTGCCCCCTCGTTTGCTGCTGGGCCCAGGCCCTTCAAATTATTCTGCTGCTGTCTCCTCAGCTCTAAGCCAGCCTGCTGTAGGGTACCTCGACCCCTATCTAATACATGCAATGAAGGATATACAGCTGCTGCTGCAGTATTGCTTCCAAACAGCAAATGAAGTTACGCTTGCTATTAGCGGCACAGGCTCAGCAGCAATGGAAGCAGCACTTGCTAATATAATTGAGAAAGGAGACAGAGTATTAGTCCTAATAAGCGGCTACTTCGGTCTAAGGTTAGCAGAGATGGCTAGGAGATATGGTGCAGATGTTTGCTGCTCAGAGATACCGTGGGGTGAAGTCTTCTCGCTGCAGCAGATTGAGCTGCTGCTGCAGCAGCATAAGCCCTCTCTTGTTTGTATTGTTATGGCGGAGACATCTACAGGGGCCCTTCAACCTCTAGAAGGTCTAGGGTGTCTCTGCAGAAAGTATGAAGCTCTGCTGCTCGTAGATGCTGTTACTGGCTTAGCTACATCTCCTTTGTTTGTTGATGCTTGGATGATAGATGTTTGTTATAGCTGCAGTCAGAAAGGCCTAAGCTGCTGCCCTGGGGTGTCTCCTCTTACTGTGGGGCCCAGAGCAATAGAGAAGATACGCAGCAGGAAGACGCCTGTCTCTAACTGGTACCTAGACCTGTCTCTTCTAATGAAGTACTGGTCTGGAGACAAGCGTTGCTATCATCATACACCTCCTATTAGTCTTCTCTTTGCTTTAAGAGAGGCTCTGAGGGCTTTAGCGAAGGAGGGTCTTGAAAATGTCTGGAGAAGACATAAGGAGACAGCAGATTTCTTTGCTGCGCAGCTGCAGCAACGGGGCATACAGCTGCATGTACAGCGCGAGGAGTATAGAAGCCCTGCACTTACTACTGTCTCCGTTCCTAAAGGGGTTTCTGCTGCTTCTGTTGCTGCTGCTCTGCTTCAAGAAGGTGTAGAGATAGGATTAGGCATTGGTCAGCTTGAGGGTAAGGTGTGGAGGGTAGGCTTTATGGGTGCAAATGCAAACATAGGAAATGCTGAGAAGCTACTTCTTCTTCTAGATAAATATATTTCAAAGTCTTCAACTGATATACAACAATAATGCGCAGCAATAAACCTCTTGCTGCAGCTGCTGGTGTTGCTGCTGCAGCAGCTGCTGTTGCTGTTGTTGCAGCAGTTGCTGTTGCTGCAGCAGCAGCTGTGCTGCAGCAGCTGCTGCAGGGCCTTGCGTATTATTTCTTCTTGTTCCGTTCTAGTGTCTCCTTCTGTCCCTCGCCAGGCATTTTAGCTGAGGGCCCTGGCGGGGAGGCCTTTGAGCCCTGCTTAGACTCAATATATCTTTATCTTTTTTGAGGTGTATGTACACCGCACATGAGGATAGTAAGCAGAAGGGCTGCTTACGCTGTCCCTGAGGAGGCAGCCATTTAATGATGAAGAACTTGTTGCGCGGAGACACTTCACCTAGTAGAGAGACAGTAGAGACAGCGCCGAGCAGCCTTTTCGGGGGCTCTGCTGCAGCTGTCTCCTTCTGGGTCTTGAGGTGTCTCTGCTGCATCAGCATTAATAAAAGATATTTGCTGGTGCTGCGTTGCTTGAGTTATTTGTATATTCTTTTTCTTGCTTCCCTCCCTGCTTCTTCTAGACGAGGTAGTTATTGTTTGTGCGAGTGGCTGCGCTAAGGCCTCTGGCTGTTGCTGCTGCTGCAGCAGCAGCAACAGCTCAGTAGAATATGTCTCTAGCCAGTGTTTGTCTATCTCGCGTGAGAGACATTGCCTCTCTTCTAGCAGGCAGTAGCTGCTCCAGGTGTCCCTCATCTCTAAGAAAATGGTTTACTGCTTGGTGCTTTAGAGGGAGACATCTGCTGTTTGCTGTCCCTTCGGCTGTCTGTCTCCTTTCTCTTCAAGTGTCTCCGCATCTATTTTTGTATAGTCAGAGTGGCACCCCTGCGCTCGCTTGCTGCTGCTCTCCCAGTGTCTTCTCAAGAGAGGCAAAGGAGACAGTTTAAAGACACAAGGAGACAGTTTAAAGACACAAGGAGACAGTGCGCTTGCACTGTATGTACAGACATCTCCTTTTCCTTGCCCTCGCATCCACTCATTCAGTCTTCGAGCCCATTGTATTCTTGCAGTACGATTTCTATTAGTATATATATGTGCATTATATTATATATATGCATTATAAATATATACATATATATATATATATTTATATCTTGTCATATGTATGCATATATGCATATATTCTCATTCAAATGTGCAGCTAGGAATAGGTATATGAAATATATATATATATAGGTATATATATATATATATAGGTGTATATATATGTATATACTTTTTGTATATATATATATACATAAATATATTAGTATATGCATAGGTATATATATTTAGATACACAAATATACATATATATAGGTGTATACGCATATTTATGTGTGTATATATATATATATATATATTTATGTATATATATATATATATATATACATATACTCATAGATATGTGCATGTAGGAATAGGCACGTGAAAAACAAAAGTGTATTATTAGGTGTAACTATGGAGTCATAGATATGTGCATTGAAGACTGGGTATTACGCGTATTATATATATATATATATATATTATATATTTAACAGATAGATATACGCTTATATAAATAGGTGTATAAACTAATTTATATAATATATATATAAACTAATTTATATATATATATATATATATATAAACTAATTTATATAATATATATATATATATATCCATACATGGATCTACATACATATGTATAGATACGTATGTATATTATATTATACAGATAGATTTACGCTTATATAAATAGGTATATAGACTAATTTGTATATATATATATATATGTATACTCATAGATATGTGTGTCTGTGGATATCTATATTTTCTTTCTAAAATACATGAATATATACATATGTATATATATATATATATATATATGCACAGAATAAAATATACATAGGTAGAGCAACTTTGTTTTGCTTGTCTTCTAAGAAACTCTCTTGCTTCGTTTGCTGCACTGTACGTATAGACTAAACAAACTCTTTAGAGGGGGCCTTGTCGCCTCGTGTTACATACAGCAGCTCTAAGCAGGGCCCTAGCTCTGCTGTCTCCGCTTGGTAGGGAGCAGAGAGACAGAAGCCTCGTACAGTTGCAGGGTGTCTCTGCTCAACAGAAGCACACGGAAAGGGCTTCAACAAACAACACCTAAGCTGCCCTTCAGCGAAAAGACAGGCATATAAGCCGGGGGAACAAATAAGTATATATATATATATATATATATATATATAT
>NW_013549692.1:87992-90860 GCF_000499425.1 Eimeria acervulina
TATATATATATATATATATATATATATATATTATATGCAAAATATATAGTATATAGGTAGTTGTATATGCAATATATGCTGTACATTACTTACATTTTTAATGTCAGATCTTTGCTTTCTTTAGGCTGTGGGGAGGGAACCGTCAGGGGTAAAGGTAAAGATCCTAGTTTGGAGAAGCCTTCCTACAAATTGTAGATGAAGGCCCCTAGCTTCAGAAGAGAAACATCACAGTAATTCCTCAGCAACAGAGACAAGCTTGAGGGCTTCGGGTCTTTGAGGCATGCAACGCTAACCAAGGCTAGCTCGCTCCAGCTAGCAACATTGGCTGTAGGGCGTAGACTGCATGCACGCTGCAGTTCCTCTGTGCATGCAACATGTTTCTTAAGGGCCCCAATTAAGGGGGTCTAACTGCTTCCACTGCTACTTCTGGGGTTCTTCGGCTGTTAGCTGAGTCAAATCCCTCAAAACAACTCTCTTGTTGAGACTATTACAATGGAGTGTATGCATTACTTCGTTGTTTCTGCAGCGCTTTTGCATTGCATTGGAGCCTCCTAGCTTCTTCCTTTTTAAGTTAGTGGTTCCACTCCTTCTATTCATTCCTTCTACCGTAGAGGCTCCTGTTGCTGTTGTTGTTGTTGATGCCTCTATCACTGATTCCCGGTACATAGGCCTCAGTGTTATCTTTTGGAGACTGCAGGAGAGCCCTTCACTAAATCAGCATGAGGTGCTTAGGATTATTTTGTGTTGAGGTGCTCCAGCGTAAGGGCCCCGTTTCATAGAAATCTGACTGTCTTCTGAGTTGAGTTTGAATTATGCGCCCACTGCCTTAACCTATTTCGTCTCCTTACTACTGCCATTAACACAGCCTAGGTTCCGAGACTAAGCCAGTGAATATAGAGACAGGCTGCGCGTCTTAGCCGCAGCTCCTTCTACCAGAGCCTCTTCGCAGAGGGTTTTGTGGAGAGCTTGCAACCGCTGAGCACTAGTGCAAACTTCTCTAGGCACAGAGTTTACTCGGGGTGGATATACACCTGCGGGTATACCCACTTCGAGTAAACTCTGTACGTTTACTCGAGGTCTTGTTGATGTTTCTCAAGACATTGCTACTCCATGCCTTTAACTCTTTTCTACTTTTAAGTGTCTCCCATTGTGGGAACTGCATTTGCGTAGCTGAGTCTCTCAGAATGTCTTCAGGGCTTCGTGAGAGCAGGGTCCTCAAGCATCTATTTTTGCTTGTTTTTTTTCTTTTTCTCCGCGGGGATCGCATTCTTAACCGACAGATCAATGGGCTGTATGTACCTGGGTCAGTACATGCTAAACTACTCTTCTTTCTTCTTACCTCGCTCTCTGGCAGTGAAGTCTTTGCTCGCTTTGATGATGCCTGAATACTCCGTGATCGTGGTGTGTATTCACTCTGTCTTTAATTGCTTCCCTCTCCCCAGTCTGTCCCTCTTCAAGGAACAGCTTCTCTCTGTGCCAGTGCTTCGAGTCCACCGGCGGCTATCTAATCATCAATGCTTCTTCCTTCTTGCTGCTGTAGCTTTCTACCCTATCGATAGGGTAAACACTTTAATCCTCCTTGACTTTGCTATAGCCTGTTCTCTTTCCGCCCGGGAGATTAACTAACATGAAAGCGCTCCTGGGAACGCTTCCTTAGCCCACGCATGCACATGGAAGCTGCTGCGTGGTTGTGTTCAGGCTAGCCGCAGTTGTCTTGCTTCGCCTTCTACTAAACAAGAGTTTAGCAGCATCTCGAGCGTTTAAGGGGTATTTAAAACAAAGCACACCTCCAGAGAAGCAAGATATTCATTCTCACTGCTCCCACATCGAGATATTCTTTCTGGTTTGGTGGTTGGCACTGGCGGATGCTCTGTTTTATAAATTATTATTAAAAAAAGATAAAATAAAAAACAGTTTCAGCTGGGCGGGGTACGGATACTGCGACGAGGCTTCGAGCAGTTTGCTGTCTCCTTTAAAACAGCAGATATTGAGAAGCCTTTATTATGTGAGTGGAGGGAAGGTTCTCTATTTCACAACACTTCGGGAAGAGACTATCAAGATAAATCTTTTCTTTTTTGAGGAAGGGAGCCTTCACAATTAACCCGAGATGCTCACCAACAAGCCAAGCGGTAGGGGGGAGGTATGCTGCTCTTTTTGCTTTTCTTCAGAACGACATGTTGGTGCGATTGTGCCGGGAGACTTGGGCTTTATCCGAGGGTTTAGAAGATTTAAAATATAGTTTGAATAGGAGTCTAAAGCAGGTTATTGTTATTCTTCAGTCTCCACCACCCGCTCTGAGCTCTGAGACCCAACGTGCTTAGCTGGGACACAGAGGAGACAGTCTCCCGCACCTTGCTGCATCTCCTGCTGCAGAGGGAGCGCCACATGCAAGCGCCAACAACTCCTCTTCTGATGCATGCGCTAGCCCTGTAGACAATAATTGTCGTAGAGCTGCTTACCCCCTCCCAATAGCTACCCTCTACCGAATTCAAAATGCATGCAAAAAATATAAAGCTAAGCACCCCATAGCTGCTGCTGGCTCTTGGAAGGCTGCATAAAGGAGGGAAGGTGATAAACTTTTCTGTAGGTTGCACTTTAATTAATTTAATCCCTTCAAATGCCTCAAATATTCTCTGATAAGAACAGAGACTTTTGTTATAGACTCCGTCTAACGTATCTCTTCCTGATGGTGTCTCCTGTCTCTATAAGGGAGCTGTGCATTGTCTTGAAGAGAGATGAATCTGCATTACAGAGTACAGAAGCAGCTTCTGCTTTCAATAAACAGCAGAAGCAAGCTTCTTGATGCTGCTGTCTCCTCTTCTTTAAACCCCTATACACCTCATCCATAGACACCCCCCCCCCTCCCTC
>NW_013549691.1:0-17438 GCF_000499425.1 Eimeria acervulina
TATTTATATATATATATAAATATATATATATATATATATGTATATATATATATATATATATTTATATAGACCTGCAATTCCAACTCCGTTATTAGCAGAAGCTGCGAGGATTCCGGCGACGTGGGTGCCGTGGCCGTGGTGGTCCATCGGTTCAGCAGAGTTCGCCTCGAAGTCGAAGCCGTCGTAGTCGTCGACGTAACCATTGCCTGACCAGCAACAACAGCAGCAGTCAGAGCATGAAAGCAGCAGCAATCAGAGCATTAAAGCAGCAGCAATCAGAGCATGAAAGCAGCAACAATCATAGCTGCAGCAGCAATCAGAGCAAGAAAGCAGCACCAATCAGAGCACGAAAGCAGCAGCAATCAGAGCACGAAAGCAGCAGCAATCAGAGCACGAAAGCAGCAGCAATCAGAGCACGAAAGCAGCAGCAGAAAAGAAGAAGGAAGACGAGAAGAAAGGGCGGCAACAGCAACATACAGAAGCAGCAGCAGCAGCAGCAACAATATCATCATACCCATCATCATTTTCAGCAAGCAACAACAGCAACAGCAACAGCATTAACAGCAACAGCAACAGCATTAACAGCAACAGCAGCAGCATTAACAGCAACAGCAGCAGCATTAACAGCAACATCAGCAGCATTAACAGCGACAGCAGCAGCATTAACAGCAACAGCAGCAGCAGCAGCAGCATTAACAGCAACAGCAGCAGCATTAACAGCAACAGCAGCAGCATTAACAGCAACGGCAGCAGCATTAACAGCAACATCAGCAGCATTAACAGCAACATCAGCAGCATTAACAGCAACATCAGCAGCATTAACAGCAACAGCAACAGCATTAACAGCAACAGCAACAGCAACACCAACACCAACACCAACAGCAGCAACAGCAACAGCAGCAGCAGCAGCAGCAGCAGCAGCAACAGCAGCAGCAGCAGCAGCAGCAGCAGCAGCAGCAACATTCAGACCGTCATCATCGATTCCGTTGTTGGGAATCTCCGCATAATTTTTCCAGAGCCTTCCTTGCAAGTCTTCATGCGTATAATCTACGCCGGTATCAATAACAGCAACAATAATAGGTTCAGCACTATATCTTGCTGCTGCTGCTGCTGCTGCTGCTGCTGATGCTGCTGCTGATGCTGCTGCTGCTGCATCGGCTCCATCACCCTCGCGGAAAGCAGCTGCTGCTGCTGTTGCTGCTGTTGCTGCTCTTAGGGCTGCTTCCCGCTGCTGCTGCCTTCGTCTGTACACCCGACGCCATGCCTCTTGAATATTACAGCCCAGCGTGCTGTGCGTCAGCCCCCACTGTCGCGAGAAGTAAACATCATTTGGCTTCTTATCTTCAGCAGCAAGAAACTCTTCTCGCTGCTCCATCTCTTCCTCTTCATCAAACGCATCTGCAGCAGCAGCAGCAGCAATAATAATAATAATAATAATAGTAATGAGAGTAATAGCGGCAGCAAGAGTTATTCGCAGCAGCATGAGTTATTAGCTGCAGCAAGAGTTATGAGCTGCAGCAGCAGCAATAGCAGCAACAGTCAGCAGTAGCAGCAGCAGCTGCTGCTGCATTAATAATAGCCAACGCTGCTATTGTAATAGCAGCAGCAGCAACAGCAGCAATAATAACAGTCAGAGGGCTTCCTCACCCATTTCATCTGGCCGGTCGTTTACATCCCATGCTGCTGCTGGCGGTGCTGCTGCTGCTGCTGGCGGTGCTGCTGCTGCTGCTGGCGGTGCTGATGCTGCTGCGGGCGGTGCTGATGCTGCTGCTGGCGGTGCTGCTGCTGCTGTTGCTGCTGCTGGCTGAAGGCGCCGCACGTTGGCGCCGAACTGCAGCTGCTGCGGAGTTGCTGCTACAGCAGGTGGGATCTGCATTTGCTGCAGATATCCTTCACTAAGAGGCTCAGGGCTGAGAGAAGCAGAGCGAGAAAGAGAAGCTGAAGAAGCGGACCCTCTGCTGCTGCTGCTGCTGCTGCTGCTGCTGCTGCTGCTGCTCTCATCACGCTGCTGTGCCTTGAGCTTAGTTGCTTTCTGCTGCTTTTGAGAACGCATACGCTGCTGCTGCTGCTGCTGCTTCTCCTGAGGAGGCTTCTCCTGCTGCTGCTGCGCCTTCAGCTTGTGATGTTTTTGCTGCGGCGTCTCTCGGGGCTCCTTCATGGGTTTGCTTTTCGTTTGTCTTTGCTGCTGCTGCTGCTGCTGCAGTTTGCTGCCGCTACTCCTCTCCTTTTTTGTTGCTGCTTTGGCGTCAGTTTGCAGGGCTTTTATCTCCTGCTGCTTCTGTTTTCTCGCTGCACTTTTCTCGAGTCGCTGCTGCTGCTGCTGCTGCTGTCTGGCCTTAGTGCTGCTGCTGCTGCTGCTGTTGCTGCTGCTGCTGCTGCTGCTGCTGGGGACCGTATATACATTATTTTCTGTATCCATGAGTATACGTTTGTTTTGCGATTCGACACGGAAGGGCATTTCACGTTCAGTTGCTGCTGCAGCTGCAGCTGCAGCTGCTGCTGTTGGTTTTGGTGCTGCAGCTGCGGGTTTAGCAGCAGCAGCAGCAGGAGGAGCGGCTCTTGCAGCAGCAGGCATGAAGGGTGTTGTATCTCTAATTTTAACCTCAGAATCAGCCTCTATAAGCCAGGCAGCAGGCGAACGCAGCCAAATGTGTTTGACTGCCTCTCTTATCTCTGCTTCTGTAGAATTGGGTAGGAAGTCCACAACAACTAAGCCGACCTCCGGCAGCACCTTAACTTCACCGACAACTTGCTGCTGCTGCAGCTCCTCTGCATGAATTGCTGCTCTACCTGCTGCCTCTGCCTCCGCTCTCGTACTTAATGGGCGTCCTTCCCTGCTTGCGCTCCTGCTGCTGCTGCTGCTGCTTCTGCTGCTGCTCTCTTGACGCCGCTGCAGCAGCATATCAAACTCTTTATCACCCGACTGTAAATCTGCAACCCCAATTATTATGCGCCCATTCTGATGCCCAGATGTACGCGAAGCGTCTACAGACCTGCAGCAGCAGCAGCAGCAGCAACAACAGCAACAGCAACAGCAACAGCAACAGCAATAGCAGCAGAAACAGCAGCAGCAGTATCATCATCGGCAACAGCAGCAGCAGTATTATAATCATCAGCAGCATCAGCATCAGCAGCAGCATCAGCATCAGCAGAAGTACCAGCAGCATCAGCAGCATCAGCAGCAACAGCATCAGTAGCATCAGCAGCAGCAGCATTATCAGCATCAGCAGCAGCATAATCAGCAGCATCAGCAGCAGCATCAGCAGCAGCATCAGCAGCAGCATCAGCAGCAGCATCAGCAGCAGCATCAGCAGCATCAGCAGCATCAGCAGCATCATAAGCACCATGAGCAGTATCATCGTCAGCATCATGAGCAGCAGCATTACCTAGCAATAGCAGCGCTTTGTTTATCTACTTGTTGTGGGTCTAAGGCGAAAAGTTTATTAATTTGCTGTTCTAATTCATCTTCGCTTAAATTTGCGTCTCTCTTTCTGTCTAAAAAAGACTGAGGAAACTTTAAGTAACCCCCGCGACTTTCACTGTATGGAGGCCGCAGCAGACACGGCACAGGGTCATCCGACTCTGCTGCTGCTGCTGCTGCTGCTGCTGATCCTGCTGCTGCTGATCCTGCTGCTCCTCCTGATTCGGATGCTGAGGATTCCCGTGCTGTTCCTGATGGTGTACCTGCTGCTGCAGTTGCTGCTGCACCTGTTTCTCTATCTTCTGCTGCACCTGCTGCTGCACCTGTTTCTGTACCTGCTGCTGCAGTTGCTGCTGCACCTGTTTCTCTATCTTCTGCTGCACCTGTTTCTCTATCTTCTGCTGCACCTGCTGCTGTACCTGCTGTTGCACCTTCTGCTGCACCTGCTGCTGCACCCTCTGTTTTACCTGCTGCTGCACCCTCTGTTGTACCTGCTGCTGCACCTGCTGCTGCACCCTCTGTTGTACCTGCTGCTGCACCTGCTGCTGCACCTGCTGCAACTTCTCCTGCACCTTCTTGTGCACCTGCTGCTGTACCTGCTGCTGCACCTCCTGCAGCAGTTGCTGCCTCTTGTGCGGTACCTGTTGTTACACCTGCCTCTACATTTGCTGTTTCATCTGCTGCAGTCGCTGCTGCATCTGCTGCAGTTGCTTCTGCATCTGCTGCAGTTGCTGCTTCATCTGCTGCCTCTTCTTCAGTTGCTGCTGCATCTGCTGCCTCTTCTCCAGTTGCTGCTGCATCTGCTGCAGTTTCTGCTGCATCTGCTGCAGTTTCTGCTGCATCTGCTGCATCTGCTGCAGTTGCTGCTGCATCTGCTGCAGTTGCTGCTGCTGCTAGAGATTCCACATCTTGTGCTGCAGCAGGAAGTAAATATTCTTCTGCTGGCTTGAGCTCTGCCTGCGACTGACTTGATTTTGCAGCGATTAGATCGCCTGATGCCTCTGCTGCTGCTGCTGCTGCTTCTGTTGCTGCAGACTCAGCTGACCCTGCTGCTGCTGCTGGAGCTGCTGCTGCTGCTGGTGCTGCTGATTCTGCTGCTGCTACTGTTGCAGGGGTTTCTGTTTGGGCTTCGCCCTCTACAGTATTGCCGCAGTTGCTTTTTCCGTTGCTACCGCTGCTGCTGCTGCTGTCTTCGCAGCTGCTGCTGCGGTTGTTGTTGCTGCTGCTGTCGCTGCTGCTTTCGCTGCTGCTGTCGCTGTTGCTGCTGCTGTCAATGCTGCTGCTGCTGGAGGGATTGCCGCCCCTAAAGCTGTCTGCGGCAGCCGCCAGAAGAATGTGTGGAGCAGCTGCAGCAACTGACCCGCTGCTGCTGCTGCTGCTGCTGTTGCTGCTGCTGCTGCTGCTGCTGGGTTCTCGGAGCAGGAATGTTGCTGCTACCCCCAGCAGCAGCAGCAGCAGTCGCTGCTGCCGCCCCCTCAACTGCCGCATTTCCTGCAGTATCTTTCCTGGAAGACACGCTCGCTACGGCTGCTGCTGCTGCTGCTGCTGCTGCTGCTGTTGCGGTTGCAGTTAAGATGAGACCTTCTTTAGCTGCTCCTTTCTAGAGACAGCGTAATAAAAAGTAAAAAGAAAAACCTGATAAAGTCGAGGCAGCGCGGCTATGCTGTGGCTGTATGCGCCTATCTACCGAGCAGAAACTGCTGCCGCTGCTGCTGCTGCTGCTGCTGCTGCTGCTGCTGCTGTTGCTGCAGCGGCTGTCGCACGAAACCAAGTGGAAATAACCACACAACCCCACCCTAAAAAGTTTCGAAGGGAGAGGGGAGAGGCAGAAAAGTCTGAAGAGCGGGCGAGCAGCAGCTGCTGCTCAGGGTCACCTGCTCAGGGCGAGCAGCAGCAGCAGCAGCAGCAGCTGCTGCTGCTGCTGCTGTTGCTGTTGCAAACCTGGCAGATGTTGCTGCCGCTGCAGAATACCTCTGCTAGAAATAACTGGATAACGTCTTTAAAATAACAAATAAAGAGTTATTTCAGAGGGAAAGAATGTGCTGCTGTCAGAGTTGCTGCTGCTGCTGCTGCTGCTGTCTGTTGCTGCTGCTGTCCCCACAGGTTTCTGTGTCTGTGTGGGTGTCCGCAGCTTCTCCGTCTGTAGCAACATTTAATTTGTCTTTTCCCTGAGCTGCCTATACACCCTAACTCTTTACTCTTAACAAAACCATACAGACAAGCAGCACCTCCCTATACACCTGCATCCCTCTACAGCTGCTGCTGCTGTGGCTGAGACGCCGGCTAGCCGTAAAAAAGAAGCAGCTAGATACAGTAGAGCAGCAGCTGACTGCAGCGCAGCAGCAGCTAGCTACAGTGCAGCAACAGCTAGCTACAGTGCAGCAGCAGCTAGCTACCCCTTCCATAGACAGCAGCAGCAAGCTAAAGGCCCAGAATAAACAGCCAGCTACACTCCAAGGTGTAGCGGAGCAGCCAGCTGCGCTGTAAGAGGAAGCAGCTAGCTAGCTAGCTACCTAGCTACATCTACGGTATGGCGGAAGCAGCTAGCCTGAAGTAGTGCTGCTGCTTGCTGATTAGCGCTTTGCTGCTGCAGCAAAGACAGCAGTAGCAGAGACAGGGCTTAGGGTTTGCTGCCACCGCCCTGAGACGTTGCTGGCTGTCTTTGATTAGTTTGCTGCTGTCTCTGTTTGTCTGCTCTGTTTGCTGCTGTTCCCTCCTGTCTCCTTTTGCTGCTGCAGCGATTTCTTTGTCTGTCTCTCCGCACTTTACGGGGCCCCGCGCCCACCAAAACAAATGTTGCTGCTGCATCTGGTGCAGCAGCAGCAGCAGCAGCAGCAGGTACTCTTGCTGCTTGTGCTGCTGCTGCTGCTGCTACCTCAGCAGCAGCAGCAGCAGCAACCCGCCTACTGGGTGTTTAAAATATCTGTATGTATTAAAATGTCTCCTAATAAAGGAGGCCCCCTGAGCTGTCAGGGAGATATCTATCTGCCTACAGTGCAGCAGCAGCCCATGCTGCTGCTTCTGCTGCTGCTGCAGTTGTTGTTACCGCTGCTGCTGCTGCTGCAGTTGTTGTTACCGCTGCTGCTGCTGCTGCTGCTGCAGTTGTTGCTGCTGCTGCAGCAGTCGCAGCTGTTGCAGTTGTCGTCTCTGCTGCAGGATTTGCAGGTGTTGCATCATCAACTGCTGCTGCTGCTGCTACTGCTGCCACTCCTGCTGCTGCTGCTACTGCTGCCACTCCTGCTGCTGCTGCTGCTACTGCTGCAGCAGTTTTAGTTAGGGTTAAGAGCTTTAGAGTCAAGAGCCTGCCCCATTGCATGCAGCCCGTTATCAACGTAAAGAACTTCTCCTGTGACGCCTCTAGCCAGTGAAGACAACAAAAACAGAGCAGCACGGCCTACGTCGTCTGCCTCCAGCTCCTGAAACAAACACACAAACATATTTGCTGCTGCTGCTGCTGCTGCTGCTGCTGATGTTGCTGCTGTTGTTGGGGCTGTTGTTGATCGTGCTGCTGCTCCCCCTGCTGCTGATGCTGGTGCTGGTGGTGGTGGTGGCGCTGCTGCTGCTGCTGCTTCTGATGCTGTTGTTGATGCTCCTGCTGTTGATGGTGCTGCTGTTCCTGCTGCCGCTGCTGATGTTGCTGCTGCTGTTGATGTTGCTGATGTTGCTGTTGTTGGTGGTGTGGTGCTGCTGCTGCTGCTGTGGCTGCTGCTGATGCCTACAATTCTAAACCCTAGACCCTCAATCTAAACCCTAAACCCTAAACCCTAAACCCTAAACGCGGGGCTGTGGTAGAGAGGCCCGTAAGGCCTGTGTAAAGTGCTGCATTATGTGGGTAGCAGCAACAGCAGCAAGAGGCGCAGCAGCAAAAGGAGCAGCAGCAGGAAGCGGAGCAGCAGCAAGAGAAAGCCTAGCAGCAAGAGGCGCAGCAACAGCAGCAACAGTAACAACAGCAGCACCAACAGCCCCAGCAACAGCAGCAGCATCAACAGCCCCAGCAACAGCAGCAGCACCAACAGCCCCAGCAACAGCAGCAGCAACAGCCCCAGCAACAGCAGAAGCAACAGCCTCAGTCCCAGCAGCAACAACAGCCCCACCAACAGCAGCAGCAGCAACAGCAGCAGCAGCAGCAGCAGCAGCAGCAGCAGCAAAAGCATTACCTGCTGCAGCGGGGCATTGTTTTTAGAGTAATCGATGGCTAAATCAATGAATGTTTTTTCTCCTGTCTTCCCGATAGCAGCAGCAGCGCGACTCTTAAGAGGCCCCGCACTAATGCAATTAACTCGCACTTGCTGCTGCCTCCCCGCTTCAAATGCTAATGTTCGGCAGTCCGACTCAAGAGCTGCCTTCGCGCTGCTCATACCCCCTCCGTATCCTGCAGCAGCAGCAGCAGCAGCAGCAGCAGCAGCAGCAACAGCAGCAGGGGTAGTGGTAGAAACAGCAGCAAAGAAAAAGCACCAGGAGTTACAGCAGCAGGAGAAATAGCAAAGGTAGCAGAAGCAGCAGCAACAGAAGCAACAGTAATAGTAGCCGCAGCAGCAGCAGCAACAGCAGCAGCAGCAGCACCACGTGCATATAGAAAAGTTAAAAGGGAGAGGCAGGAGCCGGCAGCCTACGCATGCAACCAGACGGCTCTTCTCACAAACCCTAAACCCTAAACCCTAAACCCTAATCGCTAAACCTCTAAACCCTAAACCCTAAACCCCAAACCCCAAACCCTAATCTCTAAACCCTAATCTCTAAACCCTAAACCCTAAACCCTAACCTCTAAACCCTAAACCCTAAACCCTAGAGCGTACCTGGAATAACGCGTTCAGAGGCAATATAAGAGAGAGCGAGAGCAGCACCCCCTTTATTCATAAGAGGCAGGAAGTGCTGCAGCAGCGAGACAAACGAATAGCTGCTGCTGCTAACTGCAGCTAAATACCCCTTTCGAGATGTCTGCAGCAGGGGCCGAGTAACCTGCAGCAAAAGCAATAATAAAACGAAGCTAAATAAAAATAAATAATTAAAGATAAAGACAGCCATATTAATGAGGCAGGTTAAATAAATAAATAATAAACAATAAAAGAATAAACAAATAAGCAACTATGCAATACAAACACTACATGTTAATACCCCCTAAACCCTAAACCCTTAACCCTAAACCCTACCCGCTGAACCCTAAACCCTAAACCCTAAACCCGTAACCCGTAAACCCTAAACCCGCAAACCCGTAAACCCTAAACCCTAAACCCTAAACCCTAAACCCGCAAACCCGTAAACCCTAAACCCTAAACCCTAAACCCTAAACCCTAGAGCGTACTTCGGGTCCATTAGCGAGTGAATGAACTAAGATGTCGATTTTTCCTACATCTTTCTTTACTTTCTCAGCTACCTCTGATATTGTATAACCCTCAACTCCAGCATAACGCTTGTTGTTCGCTACCTGCAGCAGCAGCAGCAGCAGCAGCAGCAGCAGCAGCAATGTGCAATGTGCAGCAGCAAGTGCAGCAACAGCAAATGCAGCAGTAGCAGTAGGAAGGAAAGGAACAGCAAAGAAAGCAGCAGCAAAGCAGAAGCAGCAGCAAGTGAAGATGCAGCAAGTGAAGAAGCAGCAAGTGCAGCAGCAGCAAGTGCAGCAGCAGCAAGTGCAGCAGCAGCAGCAGCAGCAGCAGCCGTAGTCTGACTACTGGGGTGTAAAGGGATTTGCACCATAGACAAAAAACACATAAAAGCAAACATCGACAAACAAAACGAGCAATAAATAAATAAATAAATAAAATAAATAAATAAATAAAATAATAAATAAATAAATAAATAAATAAATAAATAAATAAATAAATAAATAAATAAATAAATAATAATTTATAATCTACGATTACCTCTGGCGGAACATCTTCGGGGTAATCGAAGACAGCATCGAGGGGATAAACTTTAAAGAACTGCATATCTACATTTGCTGCTGCATTTGCTGCTGCTGCTGCAGCAGCAGCACCACTATCACTACCACTACCAGCAGCAGCAGCAGCAGCAGCAGCAGCAGCAGAAGGGTCTAGAGTGAGAGCTGCATCTTGCGCAAATCTATCTGTCTCTAAACCCTTCTTAAATAAATTATACACCGGAGGCCAGGTGCCGACTAATATCTTCGCTCCGGCAGCACGCAGCAACTTGCAGATCGCCCAGCCGTAGCCGTTGCTGTCTGCTACTCCTGAACAAACAAACAAACGCAATTCTTACTTTGCTGCTGCTGCTGCTGGTGATGTTGCTGCTGCTGCTGCTGCTGATGCTGGTGATGCTGGTGATGTTGCTGCTGATGCTGATGCTGTTGATGCTGGTGCTGTTGCTGCTGCGGCTGTTGTTGTTGTTGTTGTTGTTGTTGCTGCTGTTGTTGTTGTTGCTGCTGCTGCTGTTGGAGGCTTACCCGCTACAAAGGCAGTCTTGCCGCGGAGATCTACGGGTAAGGGTCCGCTTAGGAGCTCCTGGCCTGCTGCTGCTGCTGCTGCTGCTGCTGTGCTGCTGCTGCTGTTGGTGCTGCTGCTGCTGGTTGCTGCCTGCGGCACCACCGCAACGTGCTGCTGCTGCTGCTGCTGCTGCTGCAGACTTGCTGAGGGAACAGCAGCCGCAGGGCGTAGCTGCTGCGGAAGATCTGCAACCCCTCTGGGGTCGGCGCCGAGGCCGACACGGAAGGCAGCAGCTTGCTGCTGCTGCTGCTGCTGCAGCAGCAGCAGCAGCACAGCAACAGGATACAAAAGACGCGTCATTGTTAACACGCTGGCTTGAAAGAAAATACGGAGAAGTAGCAGCCGACACCCCGATTGCTGCTGCTGCTGCTGCTGCTGCTGCTGCTCTGGCTGCTGCTGGTGTTGCAGTCCTGCTGCTGCAGTTACTGCTGCTGGCTTGAGTGTTGAAGAGGTAAAAGACAAATGCTAAACAAATCTGCTGCTGCTGTGCTGCTGCAAGAAGGAACGGAAAGGGCTGCTGATACTCTTGCTGCTGCTGCTGCTGCTGCTGCTGCTGCCCCCTGGGGCCCCTCCGTCGTGTCTTGTCTCACCAACTCATCGCCCGCCAACTCCGGTGCTGCTGCTGCTGCTGCCGCGGCGGCGGCGCTGCTGCTGCTGCTGCTGCTACTAGCAGTGCTGCAGCAAACTCTTAAAAGGTGTTATTGCAATTGACTGTATTTAAATTAGTTTTTTTGTTTTATTTATTATTAGCAAACTTCAGCAAGAAGGGCTTTACTCGTCGGTCGCCATGTGTGGCCGTACGAAGTACCCAAGCAGCAGCAGCAGCAGCAGCAGCAGCAGCAGCAGCAGCAGCAGCAGCAGCAGCAGCAGCGGGCACTCTCAACAGCCCGCGGTGCAGCTACAGCCAAGACGAGGGCTTCTCTTCTCGTTTATAATTAATATTATGCAAATAAAAGGGTTAAACTTCGTCTGGCTTGTCTTCTTATCATTTTAATTAAAGCAGCAGCAACAGCAACAGCAACAACCGCAGCAGCAGCAGCGGCAACAGCTGCAGCAGCAGCAGCAGCAGCCATAGAGCCTCCCCCTACAGGCAGCAAAAGAACCGCAAGCGGTTGGGGATTTGATGAGGCAGCAGCTGCTGCTCCACATCAGGGCTGAAGCCCTGCCAGCGCAGCAAGCAGCAGCAGCAGCAGCAGCAGCGGCAGCAGTAGCAGCGCTCTCCCCCTGCAGGCAAACTTAGGAGGATGCAGCAGGCGGAAACCGGCTCCGTTAGTGGCCCACCTGCTGCTTCAGCACGTGCTGCTGCGGCTGCTGCATCTGCTGCATCGGCAGCAGCAGCAGCAGGAGTAGCAGCAGCAGCAGCAGCAGCACCACATGCTCCCAGCAGCAGTCCAGCGCAGCTTCCTCTGCGTGATGAACGATGCGGAGCTCCGGTCGGGGGCCTCAGCAGCTGCAGCAATGCTAGCGAGGGCACCAATGAAGGCGGCAGCAGCAACTGCAGCAGCAGCAGCAGCAGCAGCAGCAGCACTGGCCGCCCCTTGATATCTTTCTCCCTCACCCCTAGTGCGTATGAACGGCCCCGCATGCAGCGCCTACAAAACTCAGCAGCTGCAGCAGCAGCAACAAGGGAGCACCTGCAGCAAGATGAGGGCCGCAGCAGCAGTGCAGCGCCGGCTGCTGACAGCCCCCATGCAGCAGCAGCAGCAGCAGCAGCAGATGGAGCTGCAACAGCAGCAGCAGGCAATAGAGGCGCACATAGAGAGTCCTCAGGCGCGGATACAGCCGACTCGTGCGGCTCCGCAGCAGCAGCAGCAAGAGCAGCTGGTGCAGCAGCAGCAGCAACTCCAGCAGCAGAAGCTGATCCTGCTGCAGCAACGACTGCAGCAGCATCAGGAGTTGATTCCTCAGCAGCAGCAGGAGCAGCAGCAGAAGAAGCTGTGGAAGGAAACACAATGAGCCTGGGTGCCTTCATGCGGCGAGGCGGCAGTGCAGCAGCAGCAGCTGCAGCAGCAGCAGCGCGTCGACGCCGATATCCGGAAGTAGCAGCAGCGGGCTGGGAGCCGCAGCAAGCTACTGCTGCTTCTGCTGCGAGCAGCAGCAGCAGCAGCAGCAGCAATGACAGTGCGATTGCAGCTATTTCTAGTGGGGCGCATGTGCTTGCTCCTGGTTGTGTTGCTGCTGCAGCTCGAGTTGCTGCAGTAGCAAAAGCAGAAGCAGCAGCAGCAGTAGCTTCGCTGCACCCGAGTCAGCTATGTTTGGTAGGCTCATCAGGAGCAGCATCAGCAGCAGCAGCAGCAGGAGTTGCTGCAGTGCTTCCGTCTGCTGCTGCTGCTGCTGCCTTCCGCAGCAAAAGAAAAAGATTAAGAAGCAGACGCATTGTTTTGAGCGAAGCTCAGTGGGAGGCTGCTCTTGCTGCTACGATAGAGAGGCGATATTACCCTGATCTACCGCTGCTGCGGTTGCTGCAGCAGCTGCTGGCAGCAGAAGGTGAAGGAGATGAGAAGAAGGCGCAGCAAATCGCTCACAAGATTTCGTATCTAGCTGCTGCAACACCAGAGCATCTACAGTCCGCCAAGAGGCAGCAGGAACTGCTGCTCCTGCAGCAGCAGCAGCAACAGCAACAACAACAACAAGAGCAGCAGCAGCAGCAGGAGCAGCAGCAGGTAGTTGCGGTGGAAAGCGCAGCAGAAGAAGAGGAGTCTCACAAAAGGCATAAGACGTCAGAAGCGCCTCAGCAGCAGCAGCAGCAGCAGCAGCAAAAGCGGCACAAGAAGCACAAGCAGCAGCAGCAGCAGCAAGTGATAGATGATGAAGATGATGAGGAGCCAGTTTTGCTGCTGAAGGAAGTAAAGCCGGAGCTCACAGAGCTGCTGCACGATGATGTCATTGACGTAGACGCATGCAGCAACAGCAGCAGCAGCAGCAGCAGCAGCAGCGACTCCGAAGATGAGGAGGACGGCGACGCTGGCGGTCTCTTAGACGCCGAAGAACTAGCGAAGCAGCAGAAGCGGCAGCAAAAGCTGCAGCAGCAGCAGCAGGAGGCGAAGCAGCAGCAGCAGCTGCTGCTGCAGGAAGCAGCGCAGGAGCAGGCAGCACTGCAGCAGCAGCAGCGACGGCAGCAGCAGCAGCAGCAGCAGCAACGGAAGAGAGAGCTTGATATTGATCAGTTCTTTGATTTGTTTACTTCAGAGGATCAGGCAAGCGCAGAGCAGCTGCTGCAGCAGCGGGAGCAGCAGCTGCGAGAGAAGCGAGCTTCTCTGTGGGTGCAGCAGCAGCAGCACAACAGCAGGCAGCTGCTGCTGCAGCAGCACACTGTAGCAGGCAGGACAGTGCCCGAAGGCCCTGCTGTGGGGTTTCACCCGGGAGCGACTCGCCTCTTCTTCAAGGGGATCGATGGAGACGACGATCCCCGCAACTTCATGCCAAGGTAAAGACACACTACCACCTGCAGCAGCAGCAGCAGCAGCAGCAGCAATAGCAGCAGTAGCAGCAGTAGTGGCAGCAGCAGTAGCAGTAGCAACAGCAGCAGCAGCAGCACCAGCAGCAATAGCAGTGGCAGCAGTAGCGTTAGCAGCAGTAGCAGCAGCAGCAGCAGTAGCAGCAGCAGTAGCAAAACATGTAGTGCATGCATTCGGAGCAGCAGCAGCAGCAACATCAGCAGCAACTGCGGCTGCTGCAGCAGCGCATAGAACAGCAAAAGAAGCTCTTGGCGGTTAAGAGCTTTTCTTGCTGCACTTCTGAAAAATGCTGCAGCACAAAACAGCAGACAAGCAGTCAAATAGTGTTGCTTCTCTGTGTGGGGTGAAGGAAGTTGTGCTGCTCATGAACGCTTCCTGCTGCTGCTGCTGCTGCTGTTGTTGTTGCTGCTGCTTGTGCTGCAGAGGGGAGGTGCATGCGGAGTGTACGCGTTTTACTACGCTGCAGCGGGAGCTGCAGCAGCGGCAGCTGCAGCAGCAGCTGCAGCGTCGTGTTGAATATCACTTGAATACGAAGAGCAGCGAAATGCAGCAGATGGTGCAGCACGGAGAGTTTAGACCCCCGCCGCAGCAGCAGCAGCAGCAGCAGCAGCAGCAAAAAGGAGTTCATATTGCAGGCGAAAGGCCTTTGGGTTATTCTTTCGTTAAATCGCCTGTTGCTCTACCTGCTAAAACTGCAGCAGAAGCTGACACCCGGAAGCTCACTTGGGGTAAGCCGCAACTGCTGCTGCTGCTGCTGCTGCTGCTGCTGGGTTTGCTGCTGCTGGTGCTGCTGATATTGCTGTTGCTGATTTTGATGCTGCTGCTGCTGATATTGCTGCTGCTGCTGCATCTGATGTCCCTGCTGCTGGTTTTGTTGCTGCTGATTGTGCTGTTGCTGCCAGCTCTGCTGTTGCTGCTGGTCTTGCTTCTGCTGCTGTTGGTTTTGCTGCTGTTGCTGCTGATGCTGCTGCTTTCCCTTGCGTTTCTGTTTTGTCTTCTTTCGGTGTGATATTGCCGCTGCTGCTGCTGCTGCTGCTGTGGCTGCTGCAGGTTCTTTGTTGAGTACACCGGTGTTAGTGCAGATAGGAGCAGCAACTCCTTGCATTGCTGCTGCTGTTGCTGGCGACCCTCCTCCTCTTCATTCGCAGGTTTTAGGTTTTAAGATGCCTGAGCCCGTAGGTAGAGAAGCTGCTGCTCTGCGGCTGCAGCAACAAGCAGCAGAGAAGCAGCGGAGGAGGCAGCAGCACCGTCAGGTCTTACGCGAAGAAGCAGCAGCAGCTGTTGCCGAAAGAAACATCAGCAGCAGCAGCAGCAGCAAGTATGGCACAGGCAGCATCAGCAGCAGCAGAGGCAGCACTCTCGGTCTTGCTGCTGCAGCAATGCGGAGGCTTGTACGGGCGCGCAGCACCTCGGGAGCAGCCAAGACTAGCAGCAGCAGCAGCAGCAGCAACGCACAGATTGCTGCTCTCATGCAGTCTCCTCTGCTGCAAGCGCTTTCTACTAGATTCGCACAAGAAGCAAACTCTGACTTTAAAATGCAGCGCTCTTCCGCCATAAAGCCAAAGGGTGAGCAAAGCAGCAGCAGCAGCAGCTCCAGCAGCAGCAGTTGCTGCTGCTGCAGCAGTAGCTGCAGCAGTAGAGGCACCAGCAGCAGTAGGAGCAGCTGCAGATGTATCAGGAGCTGAAAAAGTAGCAGCAGCAGTAGCAGCAACAGCAACAGCTGCAACAGCAACAGCTGCAACAGCAGCAGCAGCAGCAGCTGCTGCTGCTGCTGCTGGAGTGAATAGGGAGGCAGTAAGAGTTGAAGTGCTGCTGTGGTTTGATGCTGCTGTCTTTGTCGTGCAGGCAGCAGCAGCGGGCGCGCGAGAAACAGCAGCAGCAGGAGCGTCATATCTGTAAACACATCGGCAACACCGCAGCTGCCTAGCAGCAGCAGCAGCAGCAGCAAGTAGCAGCCAGCGGCGCCGTGGCTCTGCAGCACCATGTGGAGCAGCAGCAGCAGCAGCAGCAACATCGTAGGTCGCAGTAGGGGATACACCTGCGAGACAGGTGCATTGGGATTTTAAGCTCCCTTTGTAGTTGCAGCAGCAGCTACTGTTGTTGCTGCTGCTGCTGCTGCTACTACTACTAGAGCAGCAACAACTGCTGCAGCAGCAGCAGCAGCAACATATTAATGCAGTTTTAGTAGGGGAGGCCTTGAGAGCCTTTTGTGTAGTACATCAGCACCATCAGCAGCAACGTTGCGAGCAGCAGCAGCAGCAGCAGCAGTTTTGTGCTGATGTTGCTGCAGCAGCAAAATAGCAGCAGCAGCTGCTGCTCTGCTGCTGCTTCTGCTGCTGAACAAGCAGCAAATACGCCAGCAATGTTTAGATGTGCTGCGAGTTTTTTTGTTTTGTTTGCACTGTCATCATCTTTAACTCGTCTCGCATAGAACAAATAAATAAATATATATAATATATATAAATATATAATATATATATATATATAAATATATTATATATAATATATAATATTATTTATTTAGTTATTTATGTAATTCCTTTGAAGTATATTTTTGTGCAGAGTGCGCAGTAATATACAACAAATATATTTAATATACATAAGTGAAGTAAATAAATAAATAAATAAATATATAAATATATAAATAAATAAATAGATATATAAATCTACATATGTATACCTCTAGCAGCATCAGCAGCAACAACAGCATCAGCAACAGCAGCAGCAACAGCAGCAGCATCAGCAGCAGCATCAGCAGCAGCAGCAATGTTAGTAAGAGCGCATAGTAGAAGAAATGGGTTGAAGAGTTTGTAATTAAAGTAATTCATCAAGAGGGATCTTGAGGCTGCGAGCAGCAGCAACAACAATATCTATATCAGCAAGCAGCACTAGTTTTGCTGCTGGGTGCAGCAAGTCCGAGCTGCTGCCGGAGCTGCTGCCTCCTGCTGCAGCTTTCTGCTGCAGCAGCAGCGGGGGCGCCCACACCCCCACTAGCCCTAGCCGCAGCAAACTGCTGGCTTGCTGCAGCAAGGAGGAACATTGAAGCAGCAGCGGCTGCTGCTGCAGCAACTCTACAGCAGCAAACCAACGTAATACAGTGAAGGCGCGAGGAAGCACCTGCAGCAGATAGCCTCCATTAGGCAGCAGCATGAATGACTCCTTTTGCTGTGGTTTGCGAGGTCTGCTGCTGCTGCGGCTGTGCAGCAGCAGTTTGCTGCTGCTGAAGGCTTCTCTCAGCTTCTTTTTATCTGCTCTTTGTGGTGTACATGCAGCAACAAGAGCAGCAACAAGCAGCAAACGAGACAGCCGAGGTAGCTGCAGCAGGCGTGCTGCAGCATCAGCAGCAGCAATCTGTCCCCCCCAAATAGTTGCTGCTGAAGCAGCAGCAACACGACAGTCAACGATATCTGGTAGCAAGCGCGAGAATGGGTTTGCTGCAGCAGCAGCACAGCTGCTTCGGAGCTGCTCGTGCAGCAGATCGAGGGCCCCCAGCTGCTGCGTCCGCAGCAGCAGCTGCAGCGCGTAACCCCACAGCTCTCTGCATGCAAACTGCAGCTGCCAGAAGTCTGCTGAATTTAAATGCAAGCAGCGGCTGACATCGCCGCAGAACTTACCCCACACCTGCAGCAAATCAGTCTTCTCCCCGGTGCTCTTCGATATCAACCATACACCACAAGGCTCTTCTGCTGCTGCTGCTGCTGCTCCTGCTGCTGCTGCGGGGGTTGCTGCTGCTGCTGCGGGGGTTGCTGCTGCTGCGGCGGGGGTTGCTGCTGCTGCTGCTGCTGCTGTTGTTGTTGGGGGTGCCGGGGATGCTGCTGCGGTTCCATCTGCTGCTGCTGCTGCTGCTGCTGCTGCGGGCTCATCTGCTGCTGCTGCTGCGGCTGCTGCTTCTTCTGCTGCTGCTGCAGTAGGGTTGAGGCGCAGGTGTAGGTAGAAAGGAAAGCTGGGTGGTGCTGCTTGCACTGCTACCTGCAGCAGCGGCAGCCCTAGTCGGATGAAGCTGCGCTGCAGCACAAAAGCAGCAGCATCTCTATTGTAAGCAGCAAAACGAATGAAGGGTGGTGTGGGCAGGCCGTCAAGGGCTTCTGCTGCTAACGGGCGGCGCCCTATCAGCACCAC
>NW_013549691.1:17538-20464 GCF_000499425.1 Eimeria acervulina
CCCCTGCTGCTGCTGCTGCTGCTGCTGCTGCTGCTGCTGCTGCTGCTGCTGCTGCTGCTGGTTGTTGTTGTTGTTGTTGCAGGAGCAACAGCTTCTGCTTCGCTGTATAATAACTCTGGAAGCCGCAGCAGCGCCTGCAGCAGCTCCGGCAGCAGCTGGCGAAGGGCTTCAGTGCTATCTACTGCTAGCAGCACACTTCTTCCTGCTCGGTCTGTTGCTTCCTGGTGCGCTGCAGCAGCTGCTGCTGCGGCTGCTGCTGTTGCTGCTGATCCTGCTGCTGTTGCTGCTGCTGCTGCAGCGGCGCGGAGAGCAGCAGCAGATGCCCCAAGCAGCCGCACCAACATTTCTATGAATCCATCTGCAGCACTTACACGAGACTTTGAAGCTTTGCTGCACTCCTGCAGCAGCAACTTGTGCTGCTGCTGCAGCGTGCGGAGCTGCTGCTGCAGCTTCTCCTTAGTATCATTGAGTCCCTTGTCCTTCCGTTCCTGCTGCTGTTGCTGTTGTTGTTGTTGCTGCTGCTGCTGCTGCAGTTTAAACAAGGGTTCGCAGCAAGCCTCCGCTTCGTCTTTAAGAGAAGCAGCAAGAGATCGCAGCAGATGAAGGTAGAGTAGCTGCCTCCCTGCTGCACCATCGACAGCAGCAGCAGCAGCAGCATCAGCATAACCATGAGCAACAGAGCTGTGCTGCAGCAGCAGCCGCAGCAAGAAGCTCTTCCCTGAGCCTGCAGCACCAACCAACTGCAGCAGCGGCACAGGGGCTCTCAGATCGCCCCACAGAGCAAACAGTGCTGCTAACTCAGCAACTCTAAGGGGGCCGGCAGCTTTTACTGTACATACATAACCTTTTCTAAACGGAGCCGGGATAGCCTCTAGGCTGCACTCCTCACTGCTGCTGCTGCTGCTGCTGCTGCTGCTGCTGCTGCTGCTGCTGCTGCTGAGGAGTGAGGCGCCAGTAGCAGCAGATCTAGCTTTGTTAGAGGCCACAGGAGTAGATATCGCAGCAAAACCATTTTGCTGCTGCTGCTGCTGCTGCTGCTGCTGCTGCTGCTGCTGAACGCGCCGAGGCGGTACTGGAGAACCGATGGGAGACGCAGCATCTGCTGCTGCTGCTGCTGCTGCTGCTGCTGCTGCTCCTGCAGGAAGAGGACCAGAGAAGGGGCTTGCTGCTGCCTCCTCTCCCTCTGTATTGTGAGGCCTGCAGCTCCTCAGCGGTGTGGCTTCAGATCGAAACAAAGGAGAATGTTGCTGCTGCTGCTGCTGCTGCTCTTGTTGCTGCTGTTGTTGCTGCTGCTCTTGCTGCTGCTGCTCTTGCTGCTGCTGCACTTGCTGCTGCTTCTCGAGATGGAGACGCTTAGCGGGGGAGGCATCTGCTGCCCTTAAGGCAGAGAGAGCAGCGCGCTTAACAGTTGAGGCTGAGGTAGCAGCATGTGCTGCTGGTGCTGCTGCTGGTGCTGCTGCTGGTGCTGCTGCTGGTGCTGCTCCTGTCTCGCTCGGATCCGCTGTTGATGCTGTTGCTACTGTTGCTGCTGTCGCTGCTGTTTCTGCTGTTGCTGCGGCTGCTGCAGCAACAGCAGCAGCAGCGTGTGGCGTTTCAGAAGGAGCAGCAGCAGCAATTGCTGCTGCTGCTGCCTGCTGTGTGTTCATCGTAGAGTTACACTTGCTGCAGCTAAGATTTATAGTATTGGCTTCTAGCAAGAAAACCCGACCCAGTGGTGCTGCTGCAGCACCTGCTGCTGCTGCACTTGCTGCAGCAGCAGCAGTTGTTGCTGCTGTTCCCGCTGTTGTTGCTGCTGTTCCCGCTGTTGCTGGTGCTGCGCCGCTGCTGCCGATGCTGAAAATCGTTGCCTCTGCAGCAGCTGCTGTTGCTGCTGCCGTTGCTGCTGCTGCTGCTGCTGCTGCGCTGCTGGGGGGCGGTGCTGCTGTGTATCGCTGCTTTCTGTGGGGTCCTTCTTATTGCTGTATGAATATTTGAATTCGAGTGTATTGTTAGCTTAGCTCTGAAGAAAAACTAAAAAAGTTATAAAAGAGCAAAATACTGCGGTGTATGTACACCCGAGAGGAGGTGTGGTTGTTGTACACAGCCCCAGCGTAGGCATGCTTCTATATATATATATATATATATATAAATATATATAAATATAATAATATATTTATCAATAAATTTACATTTAAATGTTATTTTAAAGATTATTTTGATATTTAATTGAGAGTGAAGCACCAACACCTTCTTCTCTGAGTGCAGCAGCAGCTGTCTTTATTTTTTATATACCTAAGGCTGCTGCATACACTTGAATTATTATATTTAGTTTATCTCTACTAACCCTTTATAGATATCTGCAGCTGTCTTCACTTATAAGAATATATATATAATAGATATATATTATGTATATATATTATATATATTATATGTATATTATATATGTTAATATATAAAAATATTTTGTATATACAGATTTAAACCGCGTCTGGCGGCATAGGGTGTTGGGGTTGTCTTACTAATCATATATTTATTTATTTATTTATTTATTTATTTATTTATTTATTTATTTATATGTTTATAGAAGATAAAGAACATCATTTGCTGCAGCAGCACTATGAACATTTGAAACAAATCAGAGAAGTCGCATCCCTGATAAAAACAAATAAAAATTTGTTGTTGCATTTATTAAATATAATTAAAATAAACATAAAAATAAATATAAATAAATAAATAAAATATTATTTATTATATACATCGTGCAGCTGCTGCTTTTATCTGCTGCGATGAATATACAAATTTGTTTTTTTGCGTTTATATATTTAGCTGTAGACTGCATAAGAAGTGCTGCAGATGCTGTTTATTATTATTATTATTATTATTATATTATTATTATTATTATTATTATTATATTATTATTATTATTATTATTATTATATTATTATTA
>NW_013549690.1:0-7287 GCF_000499425.1 Eimeria acervulina
TAGCTAATTAGAGAGGTACCCAGGTGGCTAGCTAGAGAACTACCCAGTTGGCTAGCTAGCTAGCTAGGAAGTGTAGAGAGATGCTGCAGCCCAGCAGGAGAGAGCAAATGCCTCAACTACCCGACATTAGGATGCAGCTAGCCACCTAACTACCGACGGGCAGCTAGCCAGCTAGCCAGCTAGCTATGCGATGGGGCCCAGATAGCCACTTCGCTCGCTCAGGTACCGAAGCTGCAGCAAGCCATAGCTAGCTGCGGGTATTCCACTTCAATGAACAGCTATCGAAACCTTTCTCCTAGCTAGCCCCAGGGCCCTATATTAACCCGAGAGGGAGGGGCCCCCCTCAGGGGCCCCCGCAGGGGCCCCCATCAGGTTCCTTCCTCGGAGGGCCTCCCAAAGCAAGGGGTTGAGGGGCCCTCCAGAGGGCGCCTAGATGGGTCCCCCATAGGGGGCCCCCAGGGGCCCCCCAGGGGCCCCAGGTGTGTTGGAGGCCCGGGTTGTGAGGGGCCCCTCTGGGCCGGCCCCCCAGGCCCCTATGGGGGGCCTCCCAGGTAGTGAGGGGCCCCTAGGTGGGCCCTCAAGGTTGGCGGGGGCCCCTAGGGGGCCCCCCGGGTTTGGGGGGCCCCCCTACAGGGGCCCTCTGGATGGTGAGGGGCCCCTAGAGGGGCCCCCTACCCTGTGTAGTTGTTCTACGTAATGCATTTAAAAAGTATTAGATTTAAATAAGCAGAAGAAGACAAAAGAAATGAAGATGCTGCTAAGCCGAAGTCTCACTTAGTGCGGTTGCTGCAGGGGGCCCCCATGCCTTCTATCGGGGGCCCCCAGGGGGCCCCCCAGGGGGCCCCCTCTGATAGGCGTTAGCTGCGATGCTGCTGCTTGTGTTATAAATGTATTATATTTAAATGCATGCAAAGCATTTTGAAACAGCCCTTAGAAGGCTCTCCCTAGGGGGCCCCAGCAGGGATCCCCCGTACGGGGGCGCCAAGGGGGCCCCCCTACGCGGTGGCTGCTATCAACCCGCAGCAGCAGCAGCAGCAGCAGCAGCAACAGCAGCAGTGCCTCCATGGAGATTCAGCAGGCGGGGCCCCCAGGGCCCCATTGCAAAAGGGTTAGGGGGGCCCCCACGCCTCGCTCAGCAGCAGAGGGGGGCCCCCGGGCCCTGGGGCTCCTTCCCCCCCTTCATTAGTTTCGTAGGCAGTAGCTGCAACAGCAGCAACTGCTGCTGCTGCTGCAGCGGCGGCTGCAGCAACAGCAGCAGAATTTCAGATAGCAGGAACATCTGCAGCACAGGCCACAGCGATACCAGCAGCACCAACAGCAATAGCAGCAGCAGCAGCAATAGCAGCACCAGCAATAGCAGGAGCAGCAGCAGCAATATACGCAGCAGCAGCAGCAGCAGAAGGGAGTCTGATGCAGCAAGACCGCGCAGCAACCCAAAAGGGACAGCTTTCTTGTCTCCGCCGGAGTTGTCCGCCCTGCCCCATGTACGGCAGCAGCAGCTGCTGCAGCAGCAGCAGCTGCAGCAGCAGCTGCAGCAGCAGGTGCAGAGAGAACGACAGCAGCAGCAGCAGCAGCGGCAGAAGCCCCGCATATACCTTCACCCTGCAGTACAAGGCGCCAGAAGGCGCTCATCTGCTGCTAAACCTTCTGCTGCAGCAGCAGCAACAGTAGACAGATCTGCAGCAGCAACAGTAGAGAGATCTGCAGCAGCAGCAGCAGCAGAAGCAGAAGCAACAGCATATGATGCAGCAGCAGACAATCATCTCGTTGCACTGGAGCAGCATGACTTGGCTGCCCTCGATAGCAGCAGCAGCAGCAGCAGCAGCAGCAGCAGCCGTGGACGGGGCCTCTTGTGCAAGGCCCTGAAGGCTTCGCTTGCTGCACAGGGGATCCGATCCCTTACAGAGGTGCAGCGAAGAGCGCTGCCACACATCCTTGCAGGTACAGCAGCAGCAGCAGCAGCAACAGCAGCAACAACGTGGGCAGGCAGAACTGGAGCAGCAGCAGCAACGGAAGCACTCTCAGGGATGCATCCCTGCTATGCTTGCACTTACTCCAGCTTACCTGAAAGCTATCTGCGGCTAGCTATGGCTAGCTGCGGCTAGCTATGGCTAGCTGCAGCTAGCTGTGGAGGCAAGTGCTGCAGCGGGAACGTGAGAGTGTGTTTATTTTATGTAGCTTGCGTCTGTGTGTATGTGTTGTTGCTGCTGTTGTTGCTGCTGCTACTGTTGTTGTTGTTGCTGCTGCTATTGTTCCTGCTGCTGCTGTTGCTGCTGCTGCTGCTGCAGGGCGTAGCGCCTTGATAAGGTCCCCCACAGGTACAGGGAAGACTCTGGCGTATGTGCTGCCGCTGCTGCAGCTGCTGCAGCAGCAGCAGTGGCCGCGCGAGGAGCCGATTATTATATTAACGCCCACTCGGGAGTTAGCAGAGCAAGTTGCAGCTCAGTTCTACAGGTAATGCTGCTGCTGCTGCTGCTGCTGCTGTTGTTGCTGCTGCTGCTGTTGTTGTTGCTGCTGCTTCTGCTGATAATTGTGGCCTTTATGGTTCCGTTGCTGGCGCTGCGTACGTCCCGTGGCAGTTCCTGCTGCTGCTGCTGCTGCTGCTGCTGCTGCTGCTGTTGCTGCTGCATTTGCTGCAGTTGCTGCTGCTACAATCGATGCTTCCGGGCCCTTTGCATTTGCTTGTGGCGCTTTTTCTGCTGCTACTGTTCTGCACCCGTTCCTGCTGCGTTTGCTGCTGCTGCTGCTGCTGCTGCTGAGTGCAGGTTTCGCGGCAGCATTGTTTGTCATCCAGTCTTGGCTGTGGGGGGCCCCCAGGGGGGCCCCCCATTGGGTAGCGTGCAGCTGCAGCAGCGCGGAGGGCATGTCTTGATCGGGACGCCTGGGCGTATAGCAGCACTTGCTGCTGCAGGTTATTTGCTGCACCTGCAGCAGCTCAAGTGCCTGGTTCTAGACGAAGCAGATAAGCTTGTGGGGCCCTCGTTTGACGATTCGTTAAAGATATTGCTGCAGCAAATAAACCCTCAAAGACAAACTCTGCTGCTCTCAGCTACACTCCCCAACTGGGTGTCAAAACAAATACAAGAAACACTCTCTCCCCCGCAGCAGGAGCAGCAGCAAGAGCAGCAGCAGCAGCAGCAGGAGCAGCAGCAGCAGCAGCAGCAGCAAGAGCAGCAAGAGCAGCAGCAAGGGAATAAAGGGGCCGTTGTGATTGACTTAAGGGACACTGGGGGCTCTGAACTGTCTCCTTCTGTCTCTCATATTGCTGTTAGGGTGCCACGTGCTGTAGGGGAGCGATGCCGTGTTGCTGCTTTGCTGCTGCTGCAGCGGCTGCAGCCTGAAGCACAAGCAATTATCTTCTGCTGCAGCAGAGACGAGGTGTCGCTGCTGGCAGCACATCCGTTGCTGCAGCAGCAGCAGGCGCGTCAGCTGCATGCGCAGATGCCTCAAAGGGAGAGGAGACAGACAGTGCAGCTATTTAGAGACAGACAGTTTAATGTTTTAATTGCTTCTGATCTTGCAGCTAGGGGCCTCAACTTCCCTGGCGTGCGTTTAGTGCTGCAGTGGGGGCCCCCCCTCTCTCCTGAGCTGTACGTACACCGAGCAGGCAGGACAGGAAGAGACTGCGGGGAGGTTATAGTGCTGTATGATGAAGCACAAAGGAGACAGCTCAGGCTGCTGCAGCAGCAACTCAAGATACACCTCAAGCACGCCAAACCCCCCACAGACGCACAAGTGCAGCAGCAGCTTCTTCAGAGACTAGGTAATCTTTCCTCCTGCTGCTGCTGCTCCTGCTGCCATTTGTAATGCTCTGTTGCCTTTGCTGCTGCTGCTGTTTTTTCCGCTGCTGCGTCTGCTGCTGCTGCTGTTGCTGTCGTTGCTGTTGTTGCTGCTGTCTATATATATATATATATATATATATATATGTATATATATGTTTGCTGCTGTTTTGCAGAGGGTGAGATTACTTCTTTTCCTTTTGCTGGGGACTTGAGTCAACTGACATCTTTTGCTGCTGAGCAGCAGCAGCAATGGGGTGTACGTGTACTTGCTGGAGGGTTGTGGCTGCTGCTGCAGCGGCAGCAGCGCATGTCTTGGGTCTCGTGTCTCTCTGGGAAGCCTCACCGTCTCTGTTTCTTATTCTTTGACCCTTTAGGGGAGGTGCTGCGGCGTCGCAGCGATTTGCTGCAGCTGCTACGTGCTGCTCTAACCGAGCAGCAGCTGTCTCTTGTGGGGCGTATAGCTCTCAGCAGCAAAGGCTTTGTTGTGGAGACACCTCCATCGCTTGCTGCTTATTTAAAAGCCTCTCCCCGCATTAAGGAGACAGGCCTCAGACTTATACTTCTTTCCTCCTTGCCTCCTCTGCTGCAGCAGCAGCAGCATCGATTGCACACAGATATGCAGACACAAAGCAAAACAAACAAATACAGAAGCAGCAAATACAATACAAATAAATCCGCCTCACCACGGGCACGCAGGTAAACTACCAGACTACCTGCTGCTGCTGCTGCTGCTGCTGCTGCTCTTGCTGATGCTGCAGATAGGGATTCTGCTGCTGGTTTGTTTGCTTCTGGTGCTGCTCCTGCTGCTATTGCTGATGATGCGTCTATTGATTCTGTTGCTGATTCGTTTGCTTCCGTTGCTGCTGCTGCTCGTGTTCTTTCTTCGGATGTTGATGCTTTTGCTTTTGCTGCTGCTGCTGCTGCTGGGTGCAGACGCGCCGCTAAGCTGCTGGCTAGGAGAAGGGAGGCTGAGGCTGCGAGGCAAACTCTGAGGCAAATGCTTCAGCAGAATAAGCGGAGACAAACGAAAGAAAGCACCCAAGCAGCAGCAGCAGCAGCAGACAGCAGCAGCAACAGCAGCACCCAAGCAGAGTCTTAATGACGCATGATCCGCAGCAAGCCAGAGCAGCAGAACACAGCAGCAGCAACAACAGCAGCAATTCAATAACGTAGAGTTTTCAGAGTGTGGGAGGCCTTAGGCCAGATCAGCTATGAGCCTGCAGTGCCTTCACTGAGCTGCTGCTGCTGCTGCTGCTGCTGCTGCTGCTTCCAGTACTGCTGTGGCTGGCGTTTCGTTGCTGCAGCCAGCAGCAACAGCAGCATTGCAAGAATCAAAGTCTATAATGAAGTTGCGCCTGCCGTCTGCTCAGCAGGCGCAGCACCCAAAAGAATATAATAAGTTCAAAGCTGCATGCATACATAACATGCATAACATGGATGCATGCATGCATAGCATCTATGCATGCATGCCTAACATGCAGAACGTGCATGCATGCATGCATAACATGCATGCATGCATAACAAGTATGCATGCATGCATGTATGCTGGGCGCCTCGGCTGCGAGAGGCCCAGCAGCGATTTTTTTTAAAGAGATTTTCTGCTGAGCATTAGGGGGCCCCCTCCTGCTGCTGCAGCGCATGCAAGGGGCCCTCAAAACTGTTTTCCTGTCTCTTGTCTTTTTCTTTATTATGTTTGTGGCGCTGTAATGGGGCTTGAAATATTATTGCAGTCGCTCAGCTGAGCTGCAGCAACAACAGCTGCAGCAAGAACGACAGCGGCAGCACCAGCAGCTACAGCACCATCAGCTGCATCTCCAGCAGCACCCTCAGCTGCACTCGCACCCTCAGCTGCACTCGCACCATCAGCTGCAGCAGCAACAACAGCAGCAACAGCAGCTGCTGTTGATAGAGTATGTTATTGGGGTGTAGGCGGTCTGACTATTCTCGCTTGCTCCATCCTAGCCCTCCATCGTGCTGCTAAGATGCGGGCACCATGATATCCGTGTCTCTTTACAGAGAACTGCTGTTCAAATTGTTTGCCCTCCACTGTAATGCGAGCCCTCCAGACGTCTTTAGGCCGCGAGAAGCAAACCCCTAAGAGACGCATAGACCCAGATGAAGACAAGGAAGCAGCAGCAGCAGCAGCTGCTGCTGCTGCTGCAGATGCAGATGCAGCAGAAGAACATGCATGCGTGCTGCTGCTCCTGTCGTCGACGCCAAACTCCGTACCCAGATATTCAGCCACACCATCTCCACCCTCTGCTGCTGCTGCTGCTGCTGCTGCTGGCTGCGGTGTATGAGCCATGGAAAAGACAGAGGGAAGCGAAGATGAGCGGAGGAGACTCTCCGCAGTTTCCTCTGCGCCTGCTGCTGATGTGCTGTTGCTGGCTGCTGCTGCTGCTGCTGCTGCTGCTGCGGCTGCTGCTAGACGGGTCTGCATGCGCTCTCCCTTCATCTGGTGCTGCTGCTGCTGCTGCTGCTGCGAGGAGACAGTGCGCGTTGCGGCTCTCCCGCTGCTTCGCTCCCACGGAGACCTCCATGCCTTCCTTCGCTGCCGCCTCGTCGAACGGTAGGGGCCCCCAAGGGGGCCCCCAAGGGGGGCTCCTTCGGTTGTATTGTCTTCAATAGCCGCAGGGGCTTCCCCTATAACCGATCGAGCAGCAGCAGCAGCAGCAACAGCAGAAGCGTCAGCAGCACGGAGAGCCGGAGGCTGCTGCTGCAGCAGCTGTTGCTGCTCGTGTTGCTTAAGGAATCTCTCTGGGGCTTTAAGCCCCTTTGTGGGGAGACACTGTGCAGATTGAGAGTTGCATGCACAGACAGGAGACCAAGTACTAGAAGAAGCAGCAGCAGCAGTTAGTGGAGAGAAGATAGAGAGACTCGAGTTATCGCTGCTGCTGCTGTTGCTGCTGCTGCTGCACATATGAACTGACGGCTCTGCAGCAGCGGCGACAGCAGCAAGATGTTGATTTTCTGGGTCAGGAGGCCCATGGGTGCTGCTGCTGCTACTGCTGCTGCTGCTGCTGCTGAGGGAGAAAGCGCTGCACTCTGTCTCGTCACAGAGGCAATCTTCAAGAGCACAGGGCCCAGGACTGAGGGCCCCTTGAGGGGGGGCTGTAGTAGAGCAGGTAGTTGTTAGTATCCTGAGTTCAGCAGAAGGCCTTGCTTCCTTTAGAGGGCTTAGAGTTAGTAGGGGGCCCCTAGGGGGCCCCCCAACACTAGCAGAAATAGGAGAGTGAAGAGGCGCTGCGTAAAAGGGAGCAGAGGAGTCAGAGTTAATACGAGAAAGCACCCTAAATAACTGATGCAGGCTAATCATAGCCGCTAGAAAAGAAGAAGACGCTGCGAAGGACATGCAGCAGCAGCTACTGCTGCTGCTGCTGTTGCTGTTGCTGCTGATGCTGCAGAGCTGCGGCACCGTGCTGCTGCTCTTTAGAAAGAGGACACAGAACAACAGCGATAGAAAAAAAGGGCAAAAGAAGCCCTAGCAGCTTAGCCTTCCAGAAGC
>NW_013549690.1:7387-9508 GCF_000499425.1 Eimeria acervulina
TGCTGCTGCTGCTGCTGTTGTTGCTGCTGTTGCTGCTGTTGCTGGTCCTGCTGCTGCTTAGCAAGGCAGGGTGGTAGAAGGCCTCTTGCCTTGCCTTCCTCAACCGTCGGGGGAGGGAGAGGAGGAAGTACTGAGGTGGGGATGTCTTTTAATACATAAATAAATAAATTATTAAGTAAATTAATAAAACTATTTGCTGATTCTGCTGGAATGAAGTGCATGTACACCTGAAATGCAGCGACAGAGCAACTGGGGAGGAAAGCTGCTAGAGGTTTCCCTAGAGGATGTTGATAGACAGAATCAGCAGCATGATGACCTGCTGCTGCTGCTGCTGCTGCTGTTGCTGATGCAGGGAACAGCCCGCACCTACCCTCGTACTTAGCGATCGTGCTGTCGTTTGCGTGTTGTTTGTTGGGGGGTCTTGAGGTGTATATACACTGCTTCCAGCTGGGTATCAGAGAGCTTATGAAAAAACAAAATAATGAGAAGAGGGGCCCCCTTAGGCCGCAGAGGACCCTCAAAATGAAGAAGGAGAAGAGGCAGAAGAAGAAAAAGAAGAAGACAAAGAGGAAGAAACAGAAGAAGAAGAAACAGAAGAAGAAAACCGCAATCGCCTGCAGCTGCACACAGAGGCGGCCGCCACAGAGCAGCACAGACTCCCGAGCACGCTTCTGTTTATCTAAATACCCTGCCTTCTTAAAACCCTGAACTTCTGGATGTAGAAGAAGAAGAAGAAGAAGAGGAGAGCTGAGAGTACAGCAACGCAAACAAACACCTGCAGGCCCACAGAGGAGGGCCGAGCGCCGTCGGCTGCAGTTGGCTGCTCTTCTTAAAGCAGATGCCTCTTGTGCAGAAAGAGAGGAGAAGGAGCCGCTTCCATGAAGCTGTATACTGCGGTTTGCTATTCCATATCAAAGAAATACACAAAAAGAAGTACATTTAGCGACAAACAAACGCAGCTCCTGCCGGCCCCAACCGTACAAGGCCCTCCTCCTACACTGCGTATGAAAGAGATGGGTGAGGGGGGTAGGAGAAGGCAGTTGCTGCAGCGGCTTTTCTGTAGCGCATAGAGTGTGCCTGCTGTATTTCAAGATAAAGAGAAAAGGTTTTTAAAGACAAATTGCAAAGACAAAGAGAAACCCACAAACAATCACCAAGGCAGCAGCAGGCCGGTGTGCTGTGCTGTGCCGAGCAGGAGAGCGGCCGGGCGGGCGCCGCCAGCAGCCCCCCGCCTCAAGCTGCTGCAGCGTCTTCCTGCTGTCAAAAAAAGCAGAATGAAAGTAAAAATAAAGAAAAGGAGAAAATCAAAAACCAATTTCTGCTTTTATTTCAATATCATATGAACAATCATTCCCCCACTTCATTGCAGCTTCTACTGCCTCTCCTGTTGACCGCGGCCGACGGTCTACCATCTGCCTACCGCTTGCCTGTTCTGCGGGGTGGTGATTGGCTGCAAAAGATAATTTAATTTACCTAAATTCAAAGAAGAAAGAGAGAAAACCTAAAAGGAGTTTCCTTTTATGAATCCAGGAGTCAAAGGCTTAAACTCAAGCTCGCCATTCACCGGTGCAGGCGGTATGGGGAGAGGGTTAAGCTGGGGGGCGGGCAGAGAAGCTGCGTCTTCTGCGGAGTTTCAGGGGCATTTCTCTTTCCTTCGTTCCATTGAAATTCATATTCAATGCAAATAGAAGTATTACAAAGCAGAAAGAAGCAAGCAAGTGGAAGATATTCAAGGATGGCGTGCAGAATGCTGTAACCTAGCGAAGAACGAACCACTGGGCTGTCGTGACACAGCAACCAACGAAAAAATGCACGAAATCGCTTTTTCCTCTCATCAAAACAGAAGAAAGCTTTCCAAAACGAAATCAGATTAGTAAAGTAAACTTAAATATCCATGAGATCGCCGGTATTACCGCCTTTAACCCGTACTTTTAGCCCCCTATGACCACCGAAAGCTGCACGTGCAGAAGATGAACAGGAAACAGTTTACGACTGCTGTGGTTAATTAATTCATCAGAAAAGCTGCTCTTCTTTCTCTCTCTCCACTACTTGAAAGAACTCTTCAATGGCCTTAGGTGAACGGAGGAAGGGGAGAAGCGCTGAATTTCTACAGAAAAAAAA
>NW_013549690.1:9608-16404 GCF_000499425.1 Eimeria acervulina
GCAGGAGTTACTTTGATTCTGCTTGAACCGAAAGATTAAAAATCTTCAAAAGGAATACTCAGTCGTGCATTAAATTAGAATACCCTTTGAAGCAAGTAAAGTCTCCAGCAGCTACCCCCATAGAGCTGCATTCGCATTCAGAAGCAGTTTTAACTGTTCAAGTGAGGGCAGCAGTTCTCTCTTCATTCGAGCTGCATGCATCTCCCTTTGCTTCCTCCAGCCCCACCGAACATCTGACGGGCTCACGAGAGAAAGCCATTCACTTTGCATGTATATATATATATATATTCATATATATGTGCTTGTCCTTCGTGTGATGACGGAGAAGAGAGCAAACGCCGCATGCGCATGCAAACTGCAGCTGCAGCCGTCTTCCACTTGTTGCTGCTCTTCAGCTATACAAGCCCCTCAAACCTGCGTTGGGTTTCCTTCGCCATCTGCTGCCACCCCCAGAACAAAGAATGAAGGCTCAGCGGTGAGATCAGACAAATCTTCTTTCTCTCTTCCTTAGGGCCAGAACCGGGGCTGGGGCCCCCTCTGCCTCAGCAGCAGCAGCAGCAGCAAAAGCAGCAGCAGCAGATAGGCGCCAAGCAGCCTCCACTGCAGTCTACGTTTCGTGGTTGCTATGAATGGCAGCCTGTAAATGCATTTCAGGGTTTACGAATTAGGGTTTAGGGTTTGGTGTTAGTTTGCGGGGGCCTCTTGATGTATTAACCAGGTGTCTGCTGCGTTTGATGCCTGTGCGTTGCAGAGAAGAATAACAAATAAAAGGAATTCAGAAGAATAACAACAACCCCACCACCAAAGGGCGGCAGCAGGTCCTAGGCCTGGGGCGTCTGTATGGATGTCGTTCTTTTAAACGCTAGCTGCAGCAGCAGCAGCAGCAGCAACAGCAGCAAATGCATTCCCTGCCTAAGCAGCTGCAAGCTGCATGCAGCCCCAAATCGCAAAGCGCAAAGGTTGGGGGCCTCCACAGAAAAGCTGCAGAGGCCTTCTTAACTGCATGCAGTTAGGGTGTACGTACACCTGAACAGAGACATCATCCATCAAATATGCCTGAGTCCCCGCGGGGGTCAACTCTGCCCCTGTGCTCTCCAGCAGCCCTTCTACCGACTTGCTGCTGGATATTATGGTAGCTTGTTTGCTGCTGCTGCTGCTGCTGCTGCTGCTGCTGCATGCTCTCGCTGCTGCTCTGGTGGCTGTACAGCCCGCAGTTCTCCATCTGGGCGATAGCATCTGCTGCTCTTCTTTCCTTTAGCAGCGCGAGGTTCAGCAGCTGCCGCTGCTTCGCACCGCTGCAGCACCTGGCTTTGTCTCTGCATAAAAACGCCTCCTGCCGCAGTCTCTCTGCCTCCTGAGCAAGCGCCTGATCAGCCTGATTCCACAGCAGCAGCAGCAGCAGCAGCAGCAGCAGGAGCAGCATGGTCTACGGTCCGTGGGGAGAACGCCGCTAACTGAGCTGCAGCAGGGCATTCTGGGGAGTGTTGTTCAGGTGTACAGACACCTCAGCTTACCTGAGAGGGCTGAGAGGGCTCTAAGGCTCTCCGCTTGCCTGTAAGGACAGTATAGCCTTGAGGCAGCTCCTCTTCGCGATCCCTTGCTGCATCAGCTACCGTGCTTTGCTGCTGCTGGTGCTGCTGCAGCTGCTGCTGCCGCAACCCCTGCTGCTGCTGCTGCTGCAGACGGCCTTCGCTGCTCATGCCGAACGATGAGTCGCAGTCCCTGGGCGTAGGGAAGGGCTGCTGCGCCTGGCAGCAGCAGCAGCAGCAGCACCAACGCAACAGAGACAGAGACATGAAACACTAAACCAAACAGAAGCAGCGCACAAGAGGGATGCTAAGAGGACAGAAGGCTGCTGCTGCTGCTGCTATTCTTGCTGGGGGGGGGAGACAACTAAGAGAGAAAGGCGCTTACGCGATTATCAGCGTCTACGGTCCGTGGGGAGAACGCCGCTAACTGAGCTGCAGCAGGGCATTCTGGGGAGTGTTGTTCAGGTGTACAGACACCTCAGCTTACCTGAGAGGGCTGAGAGGGCTCTAAGGCTCTCCGCTTGCCTGTAAGGACAGTATAGCCTTGAGGCAGCTCCTCTTCGCGATCCCTTGCTGCATCAGCTACCGTGCTTTGCTGCTGCTGGTGCTGCTGCAGCTGCTGCTGCCGCAACCCCTGCTGCTGCTGCTGCTGCAGACGGCCTTCGCTGCTCATGCCGAACGATGAGTCGCAGTCCCTGGGCGTAGGGAAGGGCTGCTGCGCCTGGCAGCAGCAGCAGCAGCAGCACCAACGCAACAGAGACAGAGACATGAAACACTAAACCAAACAGAAGCAGCGCACAAGAGGGATGCTAAGAGGACAGAAGGCTGCTGCTGCTGCTGCTATTCTTGCTGGGGGGGGGAGACAACTAAGAGAGAAAGGCGCTTACGCGATTATCAGCTGAGCTGTGCTGCAGCGGCATCTCCCCGTGCTGCTGCGGATATTGGTGCTGCTGCTGCTGCTGCTGGTACTGAGGCTGCTGCTGGTAGTGCTGCTGCTGCTGTGGCTGCTGCCGCTGCTTTTCCTCCTGCTGGTAATGGTGCTGCTGCTGCGGCTGCTGAGATGCCTGAGGCTGCTGCTGATAATAGTGCTGCTGCTGCGGTTGCTGCCGCTGCTGCTGGTAATGGTGCTGCTGCTGCTGCTGTTGCTGCGGGTATTGTTTTTGCTGAGGACAGCAGCAGCCGCAAACCAGCATTGCAGATGACTCCCTATGTCGCTCGCTTGCTGCCATGCCTGAACCTCTAATCTCTAAACCCTAAACCCTAAACCCTAAACCCTAAACCCTAGACATGCCTGGGAACTGAAGGAGGCTTCGCTACTTGCAGAGCTGGGGCCGAATCGATCAGTGTCTCTCTGTGCGTATGCGATATCATCGTGCTGCTGCTGCTGCTGCTGCTGCTGCTGCTGCTGCTGCTTGAGGGCAGCAGCAAGAGCCTGGGCCTCTCCCTCAAGCCTCTCCGCCATAGCTAAGAGGGCCCTCTGCTTCCCCCCCTTTACGCATGTTGCTTTGTCTCTCCTTTCTGCTGCTGCAGCCAGCAGCTCAGCCACCCGCGCCTCGTCGGCACTCTCCTGCAGCACAGCAGCAGCAGCAGCAGCAAATCGTTTACCTAGGTTTGTTGCTGCTCCCGCTACTTGTAGAAGTGTAGCAACGCCACTCTTGTTGCTGCAGCAACGCTTTAGTAGCAGCAACCGCAGCATCCCCTTTTGCAGCAGCAGCAGCACTTGCTGCTGCTGCAGCTGCTGCTGCAGGTGCTGGCTTACTCCATGCGCGTTGCGTGTCGGGCTGTCTCCGTTGGCTGCAGCAGGGGCATCTGAATATTGGTTTGAATTTAACGCCTGGAGCTGCTGGTGATCGCTAGAGGTAGGGGAGAGGGCCTCGGGGGGCCCCCCCTGGGCCCCTGGGGCCCCTGGAGGGGGGCCCCCCGTGTCTTGCTGCTGCGCTAGCTGCAGCAGTCTTGCTGCTTCTTGCTCTCGCATTTCTGCTACTCGCAGCCTGAAAGCCTGCTGCGCCCCTCTAACACACGTGGCTTGGTCTCTGCTTACCAGCGCTTCCTGCTGCAGCTTCCTAGCCTTCTCCCGCAGAGAAGCTGAGGTGCTATCCTGCAGCAGCAGCAGCAGCAGCACAGCAGCAGCAACAGCAAAAGCAACAGCGGGAATAGAACAAGCGCACTGTACACGCAGGATATTGAAATTAAGCAAAAACTAAACTTTACACATTGCGGAGTAGCGATACACCGCAACAAGCAGCAGCAGCAGCAGCAGCAGCAGCAGCAGCAGCAAAACAGCCGTTCTGGTTGCTGCTGCTGCTGCAGCTGCTGTTGCTGTTGCTGCAGCTGCAGCTGCATAATGGCTGCAATCGAAACCTTAACGTACGGAAGCATTGCTGAGTGAAGAGCCTTCTGAGTGGAGAACAGAGCCGACTCTCTGTCCTGCTGCCTCCATGTGCTGCTGCTGCTGCTGCTGTTGCTGCTGCTGTTGCTGTTGCTGCTGCTTCAGCTCTGCCCCTCTAAAGGGCATACCCTCATCCCTGAGGCTGCGCTGTCTCCTCCTTTCATCCATGCGCTCAATCTGCAGTGTACAGACAGCGAGGTTATACATTGCAAACCCTAAACCCTAAACCCTAAACCCTCGAGCTTCGTTGTGTCCTGACTAATATAACTCTCTATTTACAGCTGTATGTTTGCATGCATGCAATAAACTTGTCTAAAAGAAGAAGAAAGTCTCTGCTAGAGTAAAGGGGGCTCTAGAGACAAGAAACTATGTTTGTCTGCTAGCAGCAGCAGCTAACAGCAGCACTGGGGGGAGCAGCAAATAGCTGAAGAAGGATGAAGCTTACAAACCCATTCATTTTAATAAAGACAAATAATCTATTTTAAAGAAGAAAATACAAGAAAAAACAATAAAATAGAGAGATAAGCGGGAGGCTTAGGGGGGCCAATGTAGAAGTGCCGTTGCTGCTGCTGCTGATGCTGTTTGCTGCTGCTGCTGCTGCTGCTGCTGCTGCAGCAGGAGCTAGAAATAGAAAGGAGACAATAAAACAAAAATAAAATTCAATATATACAGACAAACACTGGAAGACATATCTAGAATACATGCAGAAACACCCACACACACACACCCCTTGTCTGCGGTCGTTGTTTGCTGCTGCTGCTGCTGCTGCTGCAGCACCCCCCTCGAGTCGTTGCTGCTGTTGCTGCTGCTGTTACTGCTGCTGCTGCTGCTGTTGTTGTTGTTGCTGTCAGTCGGCCTTGGAGCCGCTACTTCGTGTATAAATGCATCTTCTTGCTTTCGTTTTATTTATATCTTCTTTTAATATATTTTTATTGCTTCGCCTCTGCTGCAGTGTTTGCTGCAGTGTAGCAGCAGAAGGCTCCCACAGCTTGCATGTATGTATATTTATATTAGTACTTCTTAATAATAATATTAATACTATTATTATTATGAATATTATTATGAATATTATTATTACTATTTATTATTAATATTATTTCTATTCGTTATAAAACAAAAGAAGTATTAAGACAAGACTCTGCTGTACATCTTCGCCTTCTTTCTTCTTCATCTTCGGCCCTCTCCTTAGGGGTATTTATTACTTCTACTGGGTGGAGTGTCTATATAATAATAATAGCAACATTCAACAATAACAATTTATTATTAATAATAACTAATTAGCATCGATATTACTAAATGCATCTCTTTGCGCTGCTGCCTCCTGAGTATATAACAGAAACATTACTACTACTTTACTACTATTATTATTATTATTAAATTCCTTCTAGAAATTCATTTGTAAGGGGTTCACTGCTCTTTCTATATATATATATATACATATATATACATAATGTATACACTATATATATATATACATATATATACATAATGTATACACACATATATATGCATATATATAATCTATGTATCTATATACTAGATGTCTGTCTCCCCTCTGCGCACCAGTAGTAGTAGCACCAGCAGCAGCAGTAGCAACACCAGCAGCAGCAGCAGTAGCAACACCAGCAGCAGCAGCAGTAGCAACACCAGCAGCAGCAGCAGTAGCAACACCAGCAGCAGCAGCAGTAACAACACCACCAGAAGCAGCAGCAACACCATCAGCAGCAGCAGCAGGAATGGACTCTCTAGAGACACACGAAGTATATCTTCATTTCTGTCTCTTTGAAGACCAACGCCGATATAAACGAAAGACAGCACCCGAAGACAGGACGGCTCTCTCTCCTGCCGTCAGCAGCAACATACTTCATTAAAAAAGAAAAAAAGAAGCTGCTGCAGCAGTGGCTGCTGCTGCTGCTGCTGCAGCTGCTGCAGCTGCTGCTTCTTCTTCTTCTTCTTCTTTTCTCCTTTCCCGCCTCCAAAGAACATCGCCCCCAAACTTAACCTAGCACCGCCCCTCCCGACTGTAAGAGACGGGCCCAAGCCCCAGCCCCCCTCGCTGCTCTCTCGTGGTGTTGGTGCTGCTACTGGTGCTGCTGCTGTTGGCTGCGTCCAGCCCCCTCCCTCCATTGTGGCCTGCGTCTGAAGCAACGCCTGCTGAGCAGATGCAGCTGCTGCTGCTGCAGCATTATCAAGAAAAGGGTCTTCAGAGCCCCCGCCTCCTCCTCCACTACTAAGATGAGACTCACCTCCCGCAGAAAACTTTACAGGCCTCCACCCAGAAGTTAATCCCCGTAGAAGAGGCTTCCAGGGAGGGGGCCCCCCACCCCCCGTCATCCAACTCAAGAATGAATGCTTCCGGGGTGGTTTACCTTGCTTACCACCGCCAAACTCATCATCTACCTCACCCGGTTTCCCCTGCCCTGCATCCAATTGACCTCCGGGGGGAGCTGGCGGCCCTGGGGGCCCTGGAGGCCCTGGGGGCCCTGGGGGCCCTGGGGGCCCTGGAGGCCATGGCTGCTCTGGTGGCCCTGGGGGTGGTGGTGGCCATGGGGCCGATGGAGGCTCTTCGGGCCCTGAGGGCCCCAAGGGTCCCCAGGGTACTTGGTGCCGCTGAGCCCCCTGCTGCCCCTGGGGCCCCCAGCCCACTTGAGCACTCACAAGCCCCTGGGGCCCCTGGGGCCCCCAGGCCACTTGAGCCCGCTGGGGCCCCTGGGGCCCCCAGGGGCCTTGAGGTCCCTGGGGCTCCTGGGGCTCGTGTGGCCCCCAGGGAACTTCAGGCCCCAAGGGACCATAGGGCCCCTCGAACCTCTGCGACGGCCCTCCAGTTGGAGGCTCCAGGGGCCAACCACCTAGGGGCTCTGGAAACGGTGGGGGTACA
>NW_013549689.1:0-2463 GCF_000499425.1 Eimeria acervulina
ATATGTATACAGATATTCCTACGGGTATATATATATAAACATATATATATATATATATATATATATTATCGGGCATTTAGATGCCACCAACTGTTCACAAGAGGCAAGGAGACAGTTCTTTATGCCTCGAGGAGACAATTTGTTTTTGTTTTTGTTTTTGTTGCGCCTTCTTATTGACAGCCAAACAGGAGACAGTGCATTTGTCTTGCTTCTGATGTGTACGTACACCTTCGTATTCTTCTGGCTGTAGTAAAGCAAACAACATTAAAAGAAGCTGCAGCAGCCGCAGCCCTTCAAATAAAACCATCAAAACAAATCGACAATCAAGAAATAGAGAGGCCCGGAAAGCGCAGCAGCAGCAGCAGAAGCTGCTGCTGCTGCTGCTTCTCCTGTGGCTACTGCTGTACGGCGGCAGCAGCGCTTCTAGCTTATTGGCATCAAGCAGCAACTGGCTGTTGCTGTTGCTGCTGCTGCTGCAGCTGCTTCTAGCATACTAATGCCTCTTCAGTCCTGCAGCAAGTAGGGGGCGAAATGCGGGGAAAGCAAAGGAGACGGATGCGTTATGTCTCTGCTACTGCGGCTATTTGTCTCGCTCCTGCAGTTGCTGCTGCTGCTGCTGCGGTAGCTGCTTTTCCTTGCTGCTGCTGCTGCGGTATCTGCTTTTCCTTGCTGCTGCTGCAGCTGTATCTTGCCTTTAGTCCCCTCTCTTGAAGAGCGATTTCAACTTCTCTCTTTTGCTGTGAGCACTTTTTCCAGTCGGTGTTGCTGCTACTGGTGCAGCAGCAGCTGCTGCTGTTGCTGCGGCGCCGTCTTGCGGCTGGTTTACCGCCTCGCCTCCCCTACAGGATCAGCGAAAGACTACACAGCAGCAGATGTTTTTAGGGTTATCTGTTGAGGGTTTGTAGCGATGAAGTGGTTTAGCATATTTTGTTTGGGGTTTAGGGTTTGGGGGCCTCTAGGCCTAAATAGGCAGCAGCAGATGCATTGCCGAGCAGTTGCGCGTGCGCCTGAAACGGTGTTCTAAACCCTAAACCCTAAACTAAACCCTAAACCCTAACTGCAACATACATCATAACTCTCTATGCCCTAAGGAAACTGCTGCTTCTCTAGCCAGCGCAACTCCCGTGGCGAGTGCGTCTAAACCCTAAACCTAAACTAAATCGTACACCCTAAACCCTGAGCCACGACAGTGTTAGGAAAGAAAAATTGTCTTTGTTGTTTCAGGTTTGTTTCTGCTGCAGTGTTTTCTTGTTGAATGCAAAGTGAGGGCTTCACATTTACTTAGCCTTCCCCTGGTTCGCCACAGCCGCAATCCGCTTCTGCACACCCAAACCCCAAACCCTAAACCCTAAACCCTAAACCCGTTTGCCGCCCCCTCCCAGCCTTATGATTGCTTGCGGCTGCGGCAGCAGCAAACAACAGCAACACCTCCAGAGGCAGCAAACAGGAGCAGCAGCAAACAAACACAAAGCAGCAAACTTGTTGATTACGCACCTGAACTTCAGCCTCATCAAGGAGATAGTACTTCTTAATGGGCTTCAGATTCTCATCCAACTCATACACAAGAGGCACAGCGGTGGGGATATTCAACTCCAGAACATCTTCCTCAGACATCTTGTCGAGGTGCTTCACCAAACCCCTCAGGCTGTTGCCGTGAGCTGCATGCATGCACAGCACCCCGCAACACACGCATATGAGGTGTACGTACACTACAGATCGAGGCACATGCGCGCATGCATCAACGCTAAGACAGCAGGAAAGGCTCCTTCGGCTTTTTCGTTCGCATAGCCATTCCCAGTGCATTTCAAGAATTTGTTTGACATATTATTTCAAAATTTTAAATCTTTATTCTACATCTTAACTCGTGCATTCACTGAGAACTCCTCTAAGCAGTGTATGCATGCAGCCGAGAAGCCGCGGGGCATGCTGTTGCATGCATGTTTCTTTTTAAAAATAATAACAATACTAATAATAAGACTTTGCACGCATTATTAAAAACATAAGACCCATAGAAAGGTTTAAAAGGCTTTCTCTTTAAGCATTCAACAACAGGAAGTTCGCCTCACCAACCACCAACACCTTCTTTCCTGCCAAGAGCGCCGGCGCAATCTCATCAAAGTAGTAAGGGAGCACTGCGCACAAACCCTAAACCCTAAACCCTAAACCCTAAGGAACGCAGCCCCGATCATACAAGCCCACCCAGAAACACCACATCTTAAGAAGCAAACAGAGGACATCAAGCATATATGAATACAAACATGCACGCATACATATATACTTCGATGAATATACACATATGCATATATCCATAGAAATATATTTTATTGATATATATAGTATATGAATATAATATATACACATGTATATACATATATATGTATATATTTAAAAACATACAATCATGCATATATACATAACTATATATATACATATAAATATACACACATATATATATATATATAT
>NW_013549689.1:2563-21119 GCF_000499425.1 Eimeria acervulina
ATATATATATATATATATTCAATTACATATGGAGGCTCTGCATACCGCGCTCAACAGTGTCCTTAAGGCACTCGGTGCGGGGGAGGACTTCTTCAGGGAGGTTTTTATATTTTTCTTCGAATTTCGCGTTGCGCTTGTCGTCAGCCTCTAGAGGTGGAGGAGGGACAGCATATGAGCGACGCCACACCTTCACCTGAGCAAACAAATAAAACAAACAAAACAAAGAAAGCAGTCTAAGAAGAAGAACATACACAAACTAATCCACAAAGGACATACAAATTAAAACAAAACAAAAAGAATTGAGAAAAGACAAACAAATAAACAAAAAAAATAGCTAATATAAGCAACAGCGATAATACAAAACCTGTCTCTTTAACAGTCTGCTAAAGCACTGCCTTCTGACGCATCCGTCGAATTAATTAATGTATTGTCTGCCTGTTCTATAGTTTGTTGGTTGAGTTAGCCCTTTCTTTCTTTCTCACCTGATCTTCTCCGTGCTTAGCTGCAGTCTCTGCTTTGTTTAAGCCCTGAAGAGCACCATAGTGGCGTTCATTGAGCCTGAAGGAGACACAAAGGAGACAGGAGGAGACAGATGATGCTTCTTTTGCTTTTGCTTGCTTGTCTTGTCGAGGGTTTAGGGTTTAGAAAACCCTAAACCCTTAAAATATAAATACAACCCAAACACAACACACCTTATCTCATGCATGCAAAACTAGAAGGAGACAGTCCCCGGCACCAACCAACTAACAGATACACACAAGTTCTATGCTGCTGCTTCTGCTGCTCACCTCCAGGTGTTCTTGATGGGCAGGTAGCACTGATTCGAGTGCATCAAGACCGTCCAGCATGTCTCGACAGCCCTGCAACAAGCCACACACCCTAAACTCCAAACCCTAAACCCTAAACCCTAAACCCTAAGCACTAATTGGGGTGTCACGCTGCCAGTCGAGGGTACGGCGCTCACCTCTTCAGAACGCTGGTGTAGGCGACGTCAAATTTAAGCCCCTTTTCACGGATCATATCCCCCGCCTCTCTGCAGTTCCACAAACCCTAAACCCTAAACCCTAAACCCTAACCGTCGAAGCCTTTAGGGTCAATCACTATTCCGACACCCTAAACCCACGGGATTGCACCCTCGACTAAACCCTTAACTAAACCATTTTACGCTTAAACCTTAACAAAGCCCTAAACCCTAAACCATAAACTCCACTCTTTTAAGCTGTAACCCTAAGGACCCGCAGATCTCTCTCGAAACCCTAAACCCCCGCAACCGCTCACCGTGCCTCCTTCAAGCCATTCTCTGACAAGGGGACGTCAGTCCAGCCAGTGAAGCGGTTTTCCTTGTTCCAGGAGGACTCGCCTGAAGACAAACCCTAAACCGCAAACCCTAAACCCTCAACGCCAGGTAGGCGTCCGGTTTGTGTGTGTGTGTGTGTGCACCTGCTGAGGCGGGTGCAAACAGGACATCTTTAAAGCACAGCGACAAACAGTAAACACTAGACAATAAACCCTAGGATGAAGGGTTTATGGGCACGAAAAGACAATAAACCCCAAACCCTAAACCCTAGCAAGGAAATATCAGTCTACACTGAAGGAGACTGCCCCTACAGAGGCAAAAGCGAGACGTGGATAGAGAGTGCATCTTCCGTTATCCTCATTATTGAAACCCTAAACCTAAACCTTAACCAAAACCCGTAAACGAAACCCTAAACCCTAAACCCTAAACCCTAAACCTAGACGCAGCAAATGCGTGCAGCACACACCGTGGCGAACGAGGACAAGATAGCGCGGCGACATCTTCTTGAATTGCCTTGAGAGATAATTCAAGAGAAAATGTCTTCAAAAGTAAAAACAAATATTCAAAAAAAATGATGGAAACCCTATACCCTAAACCCTCAACGCACCCCAACATGCAAACCCCAGCGGGGCAAGATTCACCCACTAAAGCCCCGATCCCCATCCCCATAACCCCCCTAAACCCTAAACCCTGAACCCTAAACCCTTAAACCCTAAGCCCTAATCATTTAATGATAGAAATCTTATTCTAATGGACCGGTAACTCGAAAGTTTAATGAGCTGCACCCTAAACCCTAAACTCCCCCGTCGTGCAAATGAAACTTCTGCACCGGGGGATGTATGGAATGTAACAGTCTAAACCCTAAACCCTAAACCCTAAACCCTAACACTCTACCAAATAAGTTGTGTTTGATAGGCGGTATTCGCCAATGAGCCGTAATTGCAAGGAAGAGAATCCTTCGTCTCAGTTAAGACTTATCCTAGTTCCAGTTATGTATTGCAGCCTTCCTTAAATTGGGAAGTTTGCTGCTACTTGGATGAACGCTGATTACTGAGGATCAAGTGTGCTTACAACCATTGTTCGAAATGCTGGTGCATGCAATATAAAAGGGTCTTCCGACGGGAGATCCCCACTCCCATATGACGCGTACTTCAAAGACGGAACATGTACACATGTACACAATAAATGTATACTGTGGATATCTTTTGCTTTCTGAAATATATAAACAGAAAGACGAGGTGTAATCGAGCTGCGAATGCGCAGCTTAGTTCACCCAGAATCTAACAGCAGCCTATCGGCTTTTACGTACTACTCACAATCAATGAGCACGCAGAGTGTATATATATATATATATATATATATTCATGCTACTGCATTCGCCGTGAATGCACAGCAACCACAAGGGCCGAAACAGTAAGCAAAACCACATAATGCATACATTTGCATTCTACGAAGGAAAAGCATGCAACGCCTTGGCGGCTGCAGAGCACAAGCCACGGATGCGCTCGCAGCTGCGTATCTTTAGGCCTGATAAACGGTAATATATTGTTGTACTGCAATCATGCAGTCTTCCCTTTCGGATATCCCACTTCTTAACCAAAAACAGAGAATACAGCTGGCGGTGCCGTTGCCTGCACGGCGTGCCAGTTGCCCCGTAATGATTAAAAGAACCTCGGAAGAAAGCGCATGCACTTGAATGCGCTTTTCATCATTGATGCCCACCACTAAGTTGCGGTTGGATTCCCTCGGAAAACAAAGACGCCGTCAAAAGCCTTTGTGGACTCAGCTTTTGGCAAGCAAACATAAAAAGGTTATTCACCATCGCCGGTTGCCGTTCCCTTTGCCGCCCCACAGACTCCATCCTGAAGCCTCCTCTGTCTGCTGTGTCACGTCAGCAGGTGGAGAGGCTCCCTGGCTCTCTTGGGGTTGCTGCATGCCGCCTCCCCCAAGTGTAAAGGGCCCCCACGTGGCGCTAGAGGGAGGAGGTGGGTGAGGAGGTAGAACTCTAGGCCATCCATCCACCTCTTCTTGCGGCTGCTGAGCTCCCGCAGGCCCATAAGGCCCTGAAGTTGGAAATGCTCCAGCAGCATGAGGCCTTCGAGGACCTTGGTCCCCCGCCTGTGGCGTACCGTGCGGGGGAAATAATCCTTGTGTGCCCCCACCCTCAGAAGTCCTAAGGAATCCCACAGTACCAATGCGACTGGAAGGTGGTTTCGGCAGCGGACCTCGAGAGGGTTGTTGGGGAGGTGTAAAACCACGCTGTGGAGTGTGCGAAGGGAAACCCGGGAAGTTCGGCTGAGGGAATCCGCTAGGCGCCCCGTGAGTAGAATGAGAAAACGGATGGCGTGGAGGAAAGGCTCCACGATGGTGTGGTTGGGTGGAGGCCCCCTGCGAGTTGAGTCCCACTATGCCGTCACCGGAATGTCCTGATACTGCGCCAACCAGTCCAAGAGTACTCTGGTGACGAGGCACAGTCAGTGTACTATGGGGAGGCTCAGAGCTCCCCGCACCGGTATAAGCATAAGAGGGTTGGCTAGGGCCATTAGAGCCGAAGGGGGATTGCCCCCAAACACCCCTCGCAACGGTTAAAATACGCGCCATCTGCTCGGATAGCCGCTCCTCCAGCTGCTCATCCACCTGCTCCTCCGTCTCTGAAGAGTCGTCCGGTGTGAGCGGGGATGCGTCTGCTGGTGGTAAAACAGGCACTGGAGCAGAAGCGGAGGGCAAAGACTGCTGGTGCGGCCTGCCTTGACTCGGCTGCTGCACCCTTGGAGCGGAGTCAGGAGGGAACTGATGCCCGCCCTCAGGGTGAGAAGCAGGATCCTCTTGTTCCCGGTTTTTCCTACGAAGCCGTGGTGGTACGGGCGCGCGACGGGAGCGCGTATTGGGCGACTTTGTCGGTAAGCTTGGCTGGTCAGGGCCTCCAAGAAGCCAGGAAGGCTGCGCCGGTGCACTAGCTCTTCCCGTGGGCTGTTGCGACACAGATTGCGGGCCGGTGCTCCAAGCAGCACTGCTCGTGGGGAAGTGTTGGGCTGGATGATGGGCTTGATGCTGCTGGTTTTTTTTTTTTTTGCGCCTGGGACGCCCATGATGTGGCCCCAGTGTAACTTCCGGTGGCGGCGGATCTAGCCCCTTTGCAACGCTGACAGCACTAAAAAAACTCCTTCCGAGCCTTCCGAAACGTGCTGTAAGCTTTTTCATTTCTTCTTTCAATGACAGGCGGCAAAATACAGAGTCATAATCGTCATAGGGTTCATAAACCTCGTAGAAACCAAGAAACTCTTGCATCATGCCCATCCACTCACGTAGCCAGCAGTCCCCTTTGAGTCTTGATTTTCCAGCTTGCCGCGCGTACCCGACAAGTTTGAGGGCCTTTTTGCTCACGCTTTCGGGAACCGGATCTCCCGTTCCTACCCAGAAAAGCAGCTCTGATAGAGTTCTTCTAGCCTGTGCAACTCTAAAGAGAGAGAGGGTTGCCTCGACATCCAGATCTTCAGATGTCCTGTCCGGTGGTGAAGTTCTAAGTAGTTCTAACATCGTCATTAATGGATTTATTTGTTGCGCAACATCACTACGCAGAACTTCTTCACTTAGTTGCTGCAGAAACGTTGTCATAATATCGCAAACGAAATTAATTGTCGCCTGCCGCTCGGTCTCTACTACTTCAGTTGAATAAAACGCAAACACAAGCAGTTCTTGCGAGGCGACCGTAAGCAGCAGCACAAGCACAAGTGCCTGTCTGTCAGTGGGAAAAGCCTGTACCGTTTGCGCCCCAAGAACCATAAGATGCTGCAATTCCTGTAGTGTCTCGACAGCCTTGGACTCTCCCGTTCCTAATGAAGGCTCCACTTCCTCCCATGGCACCCCACCCCAAGCCCCCCCTTCACCTTCGTCCTCCCCGTCTCCAGTGCAAATGTCCTTCTGCTGCCAACCTGAGTCCGAGAGAGCCCTTTTATTCAGAGAGCCAGACAATCTCGGAAACAATGACTTTCGTGCGCATTGCAACACAACAAAGGCCACTGATAAACACACAACCGCCACCAATCCAGCGGTAGCAGCCAACCGCTGAGATGCTTGTCGTTGTTTCTTCCCTCTTCCAGTTACCAACGACTCGAAGCCTCCCCAAAAGTGCCCCAAGGAGGGCGAGTCCGAATCCTGAGGCACGACAGCTGACACTGCATCCCCATTCTTTGAAGGTCCATTGGGCATGTCTGGTGCGCGAGTTACCCCTGCTGATGCTGCTGCTGCTGATGCTGCAGCAAAGACTGTTGAATACACTAGCAAGGTGAGCAACCCGAATATCACCGTGTGGGATGCGCAGCAGTGGGCGGCCCCCATTGGCAGGCGCTGGATACTGCAAGCTCTCAAGGTTTCGGCTGCTACTGGGCCTGGGCAATACGGGTTTTTTTTCCCCGTCAGTGGATGCTTGCAAATGCGTGCTCTCCAGCGCAAACAGCTGGGCGCCGCTCACTGGTGAAAAAGATGCACGCACCGTCACGACCTTGCACTCAAGCACGCTGCTTACAAACCCAACAAGCAAGCGTATCCGGAGTCGCTACAAATTCATCTTGGAGATACCGGGATTGTCTGCAACTAGCTGTCACACGCAATGCCCTACCGGTTTCACTTACCGGCGGTGAGGACTACCGGCAGGAAGGAAAACGTATTGCCCCACTTTAGGCATTTGTGATATACTGCATATTCAGTGGTTAGTTCGAAACGGGAGGACCCGGAGGCAGAAGGGCGAGTCAGGTTTCCACCTGAAACCAGCGGAAATACCAGAGCCAATCGAGGCCGGGAGGCCTGGTTGCATGTAACTGGAAGGTGGGCCAGCAGCGAAGGATATAAAACTACAAAAAATCCATTAAAAAACGCAAATTAACATATTTGCCCATTCACGTCCCCACCAGAAAGGAGAAGATCGGGCCGGGACTTCTCTCCCGGCTTCACTCAACGGTGGAAAATGCAGCCCACATATACAAGATGTAAATAGAAAGCATTGAAATGCATTGCTTTCCACACAAATAAGTGGGTATACTGCTAAGTAGGCGAGTGGGACAACACTCATATCCAGAATGGATTCCAGGGTAGACTGCGGGTTGCAAGTCACTGGGACAGAACGGATGAGAACTTCCTGGGAGCAGTATGAGACTGGCATGGCAGTGTTGCCATACCAGTCTCATCCTTGTCAGCTGACAGAATTAGAATAGTTTTTTATCGTCCTTACATGCTTGAAGTCAGTTTTTTTTGTCTCAGCAGCTTGCAATGCAAATGCCTCGTATTGAAGGATGAAATGGATCTCTTCTTTCGAATGGGGCGCACACCGCAGGAATTGTGGTGGAACGCTTCCAAGTGTTAACAATCTCTTAGCGAGCAATCGAGCGCACCAAATTAAAAAATATGTTTTAATATGTTCTGAATGGTGCTTCCTTAGACTTCCATCGGGTGCAAACACCGTTTAGGGGAACAAGAACCACCAGGTGTACTGTTGATCATACGCTTCGGGCAGTCGGGAACACCTAGAACGGTGCGTCCTCCCCCTGCAACGTTGAATAGAAACGTTAGGCAAAGCCATCCAATAATCTGTATTAATAACAATGAATGGGCTATGCAGCTCAGTTCTAAAATGCACGGGGAGCACGGACTGTTCTCCCCCGCGCACCCGAGCTAACACTGGAATGAGCACCTGCGATCTAGTTCTAGGACCATTGTGAGCTGCAACCAAGCCAAAATATTCAAAGTGACAGTTTATTAACGGCGCCTCACAGCATCTCCAGCCCCCTGACATTCTGGGCGCAACGCTCGAAGACCCTGGGGCTCGGGGAGAGCAGGCCGCGTGGTGTTGAATCGCAGCTCACCTCGTTGCAGTGAATTGTGGAAGGCTTTTTCACATGCTACCACTTCCAAATCACCTTTTGCTGTCTTCATTAGCACTGGAGACAGTCGTTATGCTTTTGCTCGAGTGCCGGCTGCTAAGGCCAAGAAAGTGTTAATAAGCTACGGCCACTCTGTTTTGGCCGTAATTCCTGTTGCGGCTGCATTGTTGCGGCTAATTGCGGCTAAGGCCAGACAAATTTCGATGGTCTTAATGGGAGAGGTGGAACGGCCCGGCGTTGCAGCTTCACTATTGGACTGGATGCAGAATAAGGCTGCCAGTGGAGTACCTCGTTAAATACGCAGATCAGTGTGCTCAGAAAAGTGCCGTTGGGACAGACATACGTGCACAGGTTTGGTGTGGAGCCGATTAAAAAATTTGGGCCGCGAATTTGACTTACTGGAGTGCCTCGCGGAGTGGACCTAAGCAAAATACATGAACAAACTTCCCAGGATGCGTGCATGACCCCGAACTTTGCAAGTGGCACCAGATCAAGCAGTGGCTTTCTCGGAAAAGTCCTCCTGCATTTCAACGCCGTACATATACTGCGCGCTGTACAAGAGCAAGCCGCTTGCGTGCAACAGGAAAACGCCTACTGCACGCTTCTACACTTACATCTGCTGGGGCCTGTTGCATGGCCTTAAACAGCGAACGCTTCCGCATGCATTTTGCATTCACACCGGTAGCGCCTCTCTTGCGAAATCGAACGTTCCAGGGAGGATGCTGATGCAACTCTAGACAGTGGCAGGAGGGTAGAACAACACAACTCTGGGGCATGGTCATCATTAGAGGGGTGGCAACTACATTAGGAGCAGTAACAGTCTAATACAATGCTACTCACGCTTTGTCATGGGTGGACACTTTTTAAAGGGAGATGTTATGTAATATGTAGATTGGTGGGCAGTCAAATTAGCAGGATTAGGATACCTTCTTTTTCCTGATGCAATGAGTTGTAAAACATGAAGCATTAGTCAGCAGCACCATGAGCAGCCATTTTATTTTTCTCGCCTTAATAACCAAGAGGGGCTTTAGAATTTTGGATGGTGGAGTTGGTGATGCATTTGCTGGACTGCTAGACCCTTTTACTGTTACTGCGTGCAATGGACGACCGTAACAACTGCAGGAAGCATGCATAGTTGCAGCAAATAACTGCATTCGTTTACACCTCGAGCAATTGAAAGCTGGATCCGAAAAGCACAATGAAAGCAAGAGAAGACCCAACGGAAGACCAAACCTCTGCATGTTCACCGGGTGCAAGTGGCATGCATGTTGCACAAACATAGGAAATAAATACAGAATCTGCTAACACTGCGGACTAGGCGCCTTCTTCGGCCTCAGCAGTGGGGCCGACAAAGGGGCTGTTCATCGCGCCAAAGCCAATTTGGAGAACGAAGTATAAGCAAACGACACAGCCTAACTGAGAATCGGTGCATTGCTCTCTGATATAACTTTTCCTACTTCGCCAGGCGTGCGTGCGGCGTGCTGCGTGCTTGCGGTTGGAAAAATGTTATATATATCTATATATATATATATATGCCAAGCTAAATCGTGCATGCCTTCCTTCCAGCTGAGGTGTAACACCAAGAGAGATGCGTTTCCTCGACCCTTTTCCGAAAAGCCGACCTTGTGTGTTTCTTTGTGCAGCTGCCCGGAGTTAACCTTCAGTTTTTGCTACACGAACAGGTGTTGCTGGTGCTGTTTTTCTCCAGTGTGCAGCTTTCGCAACAATGCAAACTGCTGTTGTTGTTGTTGCATAGCCTCCAGCTCCTACTGCAGCACTGCTGCGGGTTTTGGTGTGCTGTAGTGTAATTTATTTATTTATCATCTTCGCTGGCGTCCGGTTACTGTTAACACTACATCATTCTTCAAGCATAACGCAGGAGATGGGCCAGGGCCATCAATTTACCTCGTTCTAACAATAAGCCTTAGCTCTCAGCTCCTTGCCCTCATTCGCAGTAGCAGCGTCCGATCCGCATGCTTTTTCTGGTGCAAGCTGACTCTTCCCTGCAGCGTGGACGCAGCCAATGAAGAAGTTCTGAGCACTGCAAAACTCCAACCGGATGGCATTTGGACGTATCGCGGAGCCACAAACAGCTTAGACTGGAGCAGGCACGGTATCAGGTGTATATGCAGCTTTAATATCTTCCTTTCTACAGTAGGCTGACCTCCGCCGGTTCCTGCTGCGAAGAATGATGCTCATTGTAGGCTTATTCTCCTGTTGCAGAAAGACCCAAAAGCGATTTTTCCTGACTGCACCATCTCCTTCAGAAACAGCCTAATAAAACTACCATTCGTGATAGCCTCCATGGTCGTATGCTGCGCTGTGGCCCCATCCCAGGCAATTTATGTTTTCACACGCCATTATGAATATCGCTGTTAATAATACTGGAAAACAAGAACCTGCTACAGGGTACAGTGTCTTGGCTCGACCGCTTCATCTAGTATGCTCTAAAAAGCAGACAACAAGCAGGGATCACGTTCAGCGGCACCAGCACCAGCAACAGCAAGGACAAGAGCAGCGGCAACAGTAGTAAAGCAGTGCGTACTTGCTGACGCACGACACTTTCCTTTCCGTGCACGTCAATGACAAAAGCAAGAACCGCAGTGGCTGCTGCTTCACCACGACTCGATGATCTTCTGCGGAGTTTCACCTGACCCGATACAGCTAGGTTGCTGCGGTGTACGGAAAACTTCGGTATGCTGAGCTTTGCGTGCAAGAAACATAGCTGGCCAGTTGCTGCGCTCCGTCCCCCCATGGTGCTGCCACTGCTACTAGTGTCTCTGGAGTTGTTTCACGTGCCTTAAAGGTTATGGGCTGTTCCTTGTATGCGGGCCATATACACATCTCGCTCCCAGATACAGGGAAAGTTTTGAGTTTGTTGTAAGCGCAGGAAATTATGTGGCGGCAGAAAGATGTGCGCAACCACGCCAGCTGGAAAGCCCGCTCCAGCGCATAAGCTGTATACCGTTTGTAAATAACTGATAGTGTATTCCTGTTGCAGCTGCTACCCGCAGAAGTAGCAGCAGGTCCATCAACAAATACAGCAACAGCAGCAACGGCGGCAGCTGCAGTTGCGGTGTTAGACACACTTATAGGCGAACACGTGGCTGCCTCTCTCTACCCCTCTGTAAAACTCCTACAGCTGAGCAGCAGGACCTGGTGCTTGCCTACTGATAACTAGACTGGACGCTCTATGTGGGTTAGTCTCTCCCTAGCATTGCACCAGGTGAGCGTTGGTCTCCTCGGACCGTGAATTAGCATGCACCGTAGCGTCTGGCTGCTTTCGGTCCTAGGCAAGCGCCGCCCCTTTCCTTTCTTCCCCTCCGTTCATATAATAACAAAAAAAATTGTTTACTCCGCGACATGGGCGGTGAGCACCAAAAACCATTCCCCAAACCCAGAAAGCATTCAGTCAGTGAAAGCGTAGAATATCTGCAGGCTTTCTTAAAGCTGCCCAATCACAGCCTACTGCCTGAATGTACCTTTCGTTGAGGCAATGTTGTAGGCCTCCACGGTAGATGGAAGTGCTAATCTGCATCCTACTCCATCTTACTTCTACGCACTCCTGTGAGTTTTGCTACCTGCCACACACGAAAGAAGAGAAAATCCCCAGTTGTACTTGCACTGCAGACGTGCCGCAGGATATAACAGTCGACAGGCGGCGACACGCACCCCTCAAAGCCACGGGGAATATTAAAAACAGCATTAGAAGCAAAAGCATAACAACTACAGGCGCGAAAACATACAAAAACACACCATACACACAGCTTCCTTCAAGAAACATTTGTACACGGTGGCCTATTGAGCGGCTTGACTGAAAGCTTGCCTTAGGTGCAGGGGAACGGAGGCCAGGTACGCACACACGCCTAAGTCACGTACGACGACAAAAGACAGGCTATTATTGTAATACAAACCCGGATTCGTTTCAAGTAAAGATAAATCGAGAGAGAAAAGACACACGCCACGTTCCGTCTCCAGATACATCTAGCTCGCCCTCTGCATGCACGACATGCGAGACGAAACGTGCGTATTAAGCAGCTCTTGTGGAGCAGGTAAGCAAACCTGAATACACCTCTCATCAGCGAAGGCACCACCCAGCGGCGGTTGAAACTCCGCCAAAACAGATAAGGTAAAAAGAGGCGAAGCCACACAACAGCACTGCAGGAAGCCTCCGAGCGCCTTGGAACGAGATTGACAGAGCTCAACGATTGGCGAGTACAGTTGCAAGAGTCATCACTACCTACTTCCGTCCTTGCTGTCTCCCCAAAGGCTCCACAGCGCACCCATCTGGGTCTGCGGGGTAGCCTCAGCTGCTGAGGAGGCTCCCTGGCTACATGAGGAGAGGGGCATGCTGCGTCCCTCCACAGGAAACGTTTCCCAGCCGTCCCCATGGGGAGGAGCTGGGTGGCGAGAGGGAATAGGGAACCATACTTGCTCCCCGCGGCGTGCCCGCTGAGCCCCTACAGGCCCAAGACGCCCTGCCACTGGAAATGCTTCAGCTATCCGACTTGCGATAGCATTTAAATCTCCCGCCTCGTGCATGGAATGCGACGAAGTGCCTCCTTGGGCACCCTCACCCTCAATATGCGAAGAGTCTGCACTGTCAACAACGTGCGAGGTGGTCTTCTGCTGCCAATATCCAGAAGATAGAGGGAGAGGCGCAAGGGGAGATGCAACGTCCCGTGGAGTTTGTGAAATGGGCCTATGGAAGGCAGGTGTCTGGAATTGAAGCGACAGTCCTTGGGTAGGCTGAGGAGATGAGGGGGTGGCAAATACAGCTCGAGGCGGTGGTTGGTGGAACTTAGGACTATGATAGAGAGGCGAACAATTTTCCCCTGAGGGCGCGGGTACTGGAAACGTCTTCAGGTACCCACTCTGGCGCTCACTGAGCATAGGTTGTGAATCAGACAAGGCGAAGGGTCTCTGCAAAGAGGGAGCACCGAGTAGCCAAAGGGAATCAAATTTACGGGGTGATGGGAATGCTTGCCAAGAATCCATTGCAACAGAAGAGAGAGACGGCACGCGCATCTGCGCAACCGTGCGTGGGCGTTCTCCCAATGCGAACGCGGGTGCTTGCCTAAAAGGAACAGACTTCGACGTAAAACAATTGGACAAGGACTGCTGTGGGTCCTTCGTCTTGTGCTGCATTTTCTGCCAGAATGAAACGGAAAAACGACTGGGTTGATCCCATGGCCCAGGATAAGGAGTGGGATTATGTTGGTACGGGTCTTTAGGAGGCGGTGTTGATTGGAGTAATGGAGATTTCACCAAAGAGGGATCTGGTGCCGGGGAGGGTCCTTCGAAAGGTGTAGGAAGGGGCCAAGATGGATGCGAAGACTGTACCACTACATCAGTTCTCCCAGTAGCCCGTTGCTCAAAATGTTGGAGTACAGAGCTAGGCGTCGTGCTGTGTTCGGAATGCTGGCAGGTCGGAAGATGCTGTTGCTCGCAGAGCTGTGGTATGTTATGCTGTTGCTGCTGCTCCTGGTACTGCGGCTGCCGCTGTTCTTCCAGATTCTGTTCAAGCGGCTGGCGGCTCAAAGCAACTCGGATATTTTTGGCAAGCGCTCTCTCAAACCGTTTGAAACGTATCTCAAGTCTCATCATCTCCTTTTCGAATGACCTGGGACAAAAAAAATATTTTTCTCCGTAGTTAGGTCCGAAAATGCCAAAGAAGCCAAGCTGTGCTTGCATCCTCTCCACCCAGGAACTTGTAGAGACATCTGCTTTGAGACGTGCTTTTCCTGCTTGTCGCGTATACGCAATAACGCTAAACGCTCTGTTGCATACAGCTTGCGGTATCGGCGTGGATTTTTTTACCCACGGCTGAAGCTGCTGTAGAGCCTTTTTACACTGTATAATTCTATACGCGGAGATAGTTGCCTCCACAGCCAGACACCGAGCACTCCACTCCGGCTGGGGATCTCTAAATCGTTCCAAAAGCTCTAGTATTCGTCCCGCTGGGGTTACGGCATCCAAGTGAGCCAAAGCCCGTTTCCCCTCACTTAAAATGAAGTCCATTGTCTTCTGCCGCTCCAACTCCACTGAGGGAGTTGAGTATACCCCATACACAACCAACTCCTGTGCGCAGATCGTGAACAACAAGACAAGAAGGAAGGCCTGGTGATGAGAGGGGAGGCACGACAGTGTTTGCACGCCAAGACTCATCGTGCATCTCAACCCTTCTAACGCCTCCAGAGCCCTTGTTTCGCCCGCTTCCTCCGAAGGCCTTCCCTCCGCTCTTGCAGCCGCCTCCCCTGCCTCCCCCTCGATTTCTTCCTCCTCCTCTTGAATGCAGGCTCCAACCCAGTTCTCCTCCACATCTGGATTCGAGAGAGCCCTCCTACCCAGAGAGCCAAACAACCTCGGGAATAGAACTTTGCGTGCGCATTGCAACACAACAAAAGCTATTGCTGAACATACAGCCGCCACCAAACCGGCTGAAACGGCCAAAATCTGCGGGCTTATCCCCTGCTTCGTCCGCCTTCTAACTGCTGATGGGTCAAAGCCTGTCAAAGATTGCCTCGCAATCACATTTAATGGAGTGTAGGGGTAAGGAGGCAATTTTTCGCCCTGAAGCATGCCAATTAATTGTGGAGTTCCTTGGATTAAAGGCGCATTGGTCCTTTCTTTTGCTCTAGTTACCAGTGCTGCTGTTGCCGCAAACAGCGCTATACAGCCTATCAAGCTAGGCAACCCAAACGCCGCGCAGTGGGTTCTGCAGCGGTGAGCGGGCCACATTCGCAGCCGTTGGATCCCGTAAGCTCTCCAGGTGGCGGCTGCTTCTGCGTAGGCGTAGGGGAGTTATGGAGTTTTTACCTTGTGCAGGTGCATACGAAGGTGTGCGTCTCCGAGACGGGCAGTTCAGCGACGCCCACTGCTGATGAGGATGCACTCGTCGTCGCAGAGACACAACCACGTACGCGTCTTCCAAACTAATAAGCTAAGATGATATCCGGACTCTCTTCAAATTTGCCGTGGAGACACCTGGAATACGCTGTTGCAACTCCCGCTGTTCTCTCGTTGCCTTGCAGCCTTGAGTTACCTGCGATGTGGATGCATGGAAAAGAAGCCACTCTACTTTGCTTATGTCATTTGCCGGTTAGTAAGAATTTAGTTATTTCTTAGAAAAGTGACCCGGGGCAGCGGGGGCGGGGGAGGGTGACACCAGCGCAACTGCTGGAGGAAAATCGAGACCAGGCCCCGCTTTGCTGGACCACTATTACCTGCCATTTGGCAGGTGGGACGATACATAAGCATAGAAAACTCCTAATTTGTTTTTAAAAACGTATATAAACTTACTTTTTCTAGTTACACCTTCGCAAGAAGAGAGAAGAGCATTCTGGGAACCCGTACCTTCCTGAGCTTTGGAAAATGAGGGAAAAAAGTACGAAAAGGTAAATATGAAACAGCGAAAGGTACAGTCTAACACATTTGATGGTGGTGATTCCGACGTGCACTAGTTCCTAGCGTGAATTCCAATACGTACGGATGGTTGCGCTCGGGCATCGGACTGCTGACTCGAACCGCGCGCAAGCACAACTGACATACTCAGACAGTTACACTTCAGCCTAATCGGGTGACACAGTTAGCCTAGATGTTTTCCTGAATTCAGCAGCAGTTTTAGGTGGGCATTTGCTGTCTCAGGAACTCGAAATGTATATTTCCAATGTAGGCAGCGTAAAAGGACATGGCAAGTTGCGTAAGGGGCACACCACAGCTCTAGGGACAGACCACATGAAACGCTTCCACCACCTCTGAGCAGGAAACGCGGATCGTCAATTAAGGAAATATGGCGTTAACGACGTTTTTTGGAAATATAAGAAATTCTACAACCATACCTAGCCGGAAGCGAGGCCTGTCGAGTGTATGCACGCAAAACCGATCGCTTGCCCTCGTGTTGCAGCCTGAGCATACCTTTACTTAGGCAAAATCATATGTCAACTTGTTTCATCAATAATGAGTTCACAAAGGATTTCAGTTCTAAAATTTATAACTGCCAAGGACTGTTCTCCAATAGACTGAGCGTACAGTGTTAACTCTGCCATCAAATAACTCCTGTCATGGACAACATATCGCGCAAAATAAGGAATATAATAGAATCTTCAGGGGATAAACAGTAAAGTATACTACTTTTCCCCCGCTTGGACGCAAGCGAGGGGCTTCCTGCGTCCCGTGGGTTGGTGGCTTCACGAAGCCGTATTGCTGGCAGCACCAACCAAGATGGCTAAAAAATGCTCATGGTGTTTCTACTCTAATTGATAGTCAATTCATCGCCAACGGTATTTGCTTCCTCGCTACTTCTCATGCGAATTTATTTGGTCTACTTTAGGGCAGTGTTGCGTGAATCAGGTTTTGAAAGGTCCGTCAGAACTTGTTGCATTCTCAAGGTTTCACATAACCTTGCCTTTGCAGTGGATCAGAAGCAATCAATTGGGCTGGCGTTACATGATCATGGTCATCCTGTAATCACATATCACATTTGGAAGCATGCACGCTAAGGGGGATGCGAGTAGGTTTATGCATGCAGATTAAAATTCTGCCTGCATGAATTATGTGTTCGTGGGTGGGTGGCTGCTCGCAGATACATAGACCCTTGTGTGTGCATCTGTCCGTGTACAAATGTATGTGCAAAAATATCTATGCAGAAGTCTTTGTACGCCTGTGCATACGTGCGTGCATATACACGCATGCGTTTATGCATGCGTTTCTGCTAATGCATTTATAGGTGTTTTTGCATGTTTCTCTGTATACGACAGTATTTAGAAAAATCAATGAGTGAGAATCTACACTTGCATGCATGTTTATGCTCAAGAACACAAATTTAGCATGCACATTCTCAAACAAGTACAAGGTATTCACTGTAAGCAAATGTGTGTGCACGGTGTGCTCATGAGTGGGTAATGCCATATGCATGAAGGTACTTATGTGCTGACATATGCATATTTTTGCATTTGTAGGTGCTGGTGTGTGCGTGCAGTTAGGTATAAGCGTGCGGATGTCTCGACAGATACTTGCGTATATATAGCCATGCGTATGCCAGTGTACAAAAGCATGGCTGTGGCTGTAGATACGTGTGTGTTTGTGGTCCGTCTTCCGTTCGACGCCTGCTCAACGTAACATGTTACTTCATGAGCCTCTTGCCATCAAGCAGAGTTGGGTCAATGGCATCAGTCGCCCCTGCCCTGTCCACTGGTCGATAGGCGGTGCACAACTGTTAGTAGTTATGCCGACTAAACCGTACATCAGCAACACCAGCTGGCCTGCACTCCTCTAGAAAACCCTCCAAGGCAACAAAAGCGAAGATATAAGGAACGTCCTCGTGAAGATGTAGAAGCTCTGATGGTTTTGGGCATGCGCTCACCCCAGTGTTTAAGTTGCTAAGCCGGCTGTCGTACAGCTATGCTTTCCTAATGGAAAGACGGTAGCCAAATCAAAGTAGCATGCAGGATTGCTAAGAGTCTGCAATTAACTTCGTCGAGGCAAAGTTGCAGGCTTCTGGGGATAAACAGTGATCATTTGCAATTCGTCTCGAGCAAAACATCGAAGGCAGTTTGCCGTGCAGGAACAAGAGACGGTACTGTGTTGCATATGCACTGCAGACGTCCTACAGAATGACGAGAGGTGATAGGCTCTCCTCCGAGTCGAAAGCGAAGGCGACAGACACATTAGACACAAACATACAACAACCACAACCCTGAAAATGGGCACAAAAACAAAACAACACGCCCTTCGCTTCAACAATGCATTCGAACGCAGTGAGTTGTGGAGCGATTTGGCTGCGAACCTGTCCCGGGCGTTGCAAAGCGCAGGTCAGGAACCCACATCTGCTGCATTTATTCAGAGACGATAGGCAAAAGGGAGTGCTGTATTACAACCCCGCAGTCCTTCAATGCTGGGAACCTATCAGCTCTGTACCAAATCCAAAGAAAAAAGCTGTTCTGCGTGTTTCATCTTTGCATGCAACTCGAGACTCCTCTGCATGCAGAACATGCAGGAGGATACAAACATATTACGCAATTCTTGCCAAGAGAACACTCACACCTCAATGCACCTTTCAACGTATTTCCCATCAATGCAGTTTCCCACGGCTACTGTTGAACGTCTACTAGGATAGGTACCGACAAATGATACGAAGCCACACAGCTGAAGACGGGGAGATCATTGAACGCCTTGAAACAAGATTGATGGAGCTTGGCGCTTCGCTAGCACATTTGAAAGAGTAATCATTGCCTACTTCTGTCCTTGCTGTCTCCCCAAAAGCTCCACAGCGCACCCATCCGGGTCTGCGGGGTAGCCTCAGCTGCTGAGGAGGCTCCCTGGCTACATGAAGAGAGCGGCATGCTACGTCCCTCCACAGGAAACGTTTCCCAGCCGGCCCCATGGGGAGGTGCTGGGTGACGAGGAGGAATAGGGAACCATACTTGCTCCCCGCAGCGTGCCCGCTGAGCCCCTACAGGCCCAAGACGCCCTGCCACTGGAAATGTTGCAGCTGTCAGACGTGCGATAGGATATAAATCTCCCGCCTCGAGCATGGACTGCGACGAAGTGCCTCCATGGGCACCCTCACCCTCAATATGCGAAGAGTCTGCACTGGCAACAACGTGCGAGGTGCTTGTCTGTCGCCCACCTACAGACCACAGATGGGAAGGTTCACGCATATGCTGTGCTGTTGGTGAAATGGGCCTATGGAAGGCAGGCGCCGGAATTTGGAACACCGGCCCATGAGTACGCCGAGGAGATGGGGGGGCGGTGAAAAAAGCTCTAGGGGGTAATTGGTGGAACGCACGATTACGGTGGAGAGACGTAAAGGTTTCCCCAGAAGGCGCGGCTACTGGAAACGCCATTTTCAGGTACTCACGCTGGCGATCACTGGGAATAGGCGGTGAACCAGTCAAGGTGAAAGGCTTCTGAAAACCGGTAGAAGGAACAGCGTGTCTCCAGGGGACAGTGAAGCCAGGGGGTGGTGGAACCTTTCCCCAAACATCCTTAGCAGCAGGCACAACAAAGGATGCATCCTGCTGCGCCGCAGTGTATGGAGGTTCTGCCGGTGTGAACATGGGAGCTTGCCTTCGAGGCACAGAGGGCACTGTAGGAAGATCCCGGGAGGACTGCTGGAGGTACTTCGTTACTGGCTGTGTTTCCTGCCAGCCTGGAGACGAATAAAGACGGGGTTGATCCCATGGCCCAGGAAAAGCAACGGGAATATGCTGGACCGAGTCTGTAAGAGGAGGGCGTGTAGATTGTACCACTGGAGGTTTCCGCAGAGAGGGATTCGGTGCCGACCAGGTTCCATGGGAAGGGGCAGGATAAGGCCAGGAAGGTTGCGGAGGCAGTACCATCGCACCACTCCTCAGAGTAGTGTGTTGCTCAAGATGTTGGA
>NW_013549688.1:0-1238 GCF_000499425.1 Eimeria acervulina
GATGAAGAAGAGGAGACAGATGAAGAAGAGGAGACAGATGAAGAAGAGGAGACAGATGAAGAAGGAGACAGATGAAGAAGAGGAGACAGATGAAGAAGATACATAGTAAGAAGAGGAGACAGATGAAGAAGAGACAGAATAAGAAGAGAGGGATGATACCCACCTTGCTCCTGTGCAGATAAGGTATATAGCTTGATTTACTCTGCGCAAAGGAGACACATCAACCGCCTGTCTCCTCACCACACCTGCACTGCCTATTCTCGTTGAGTCTTCGCGGGGTCCTCCTCTCTCCACTGCCTGCACCAGTACCTGCAGCAATAGCAAAGGAGACACCCCAAGAGGGACACAAGAAGATAAAGCCTCGAGGAGACATTAAAAAATATATATACATACACATAAACACTAAAGGAGACAGACAAAGGAGACATTAAAGAGAGATATTGAGAGATATAAACACTAAAGGAGACAGATGAAGGAGACACACGAAGAGAGACAGGAGGGGATAAGCATCATTAGCTGAGGAGACATCAGGGAGGAAGCAGACAGAGGAGACACTAAAACAGACAAAGAGAGACAGAGAGACAGAAAGAGACAAATAAACAACACATAGAGGCAGTCAAGAGGAGACAGAGTAGGAGAAGGAAAAAGGAGACAGACAGTGACAACGAGAGCTCAAAACAACAAAACAAAACAAACAAACACATGCACTAAAGCACCCGAACAGCAGCAGCAACACATCAGCAGCAGCAACACATGAACAACAGCAGCAGCACATCAACAGCAGCAGCAACACATCAACAACACCACCAGTAGCAACATATCAACAGCAGCAACATATCAGCAGCAGCAGCATCAGCAATGAGAAGAGCAGGAGGAAGTATATAGACACATCATAAGAAGCCGCTTCCTACCTGGAGGGGATTCTTATCTGTCATAAGAGCAATAATATCAAAGGCGTGCTGAACAATTCGGATTGCTAATAACTTCTTCCCGCTGTTGCGGCCGTGCATCATCAAAGAATTCACTAGACGCTCAACCAAAGGACATAACGCCTTGCGGAAGCGTTTCTTCTGATATCTGCAGCAGATAAATAAATATATATATATATATATATTTATATTTATATTTATGTATTGTTTATTTATTATGTATAATGTATATATATATGTATATATATAATGGATATATATTTATGTGTAACGTACGTTTTCATGTATATATATATATATATATATATA
>NW_013549688.1:1338-8838 GCF_000499425.1 Eimeria acervulina
TATATATATATATATATATATATAATGTGCGTGTACATATAGGTATATGTACACGCATATATACATAGTGCATATATAATAGATATATAGATATCTAATTAAAAATATGTATATATATATATATATATACATCTATATACTGCATATACAACATGGGCGCAAGAAGCGGCAGCATTGCAAGCAGCAGCAACTACACACTAACAGCAACAACAGAAGCAGCAGCAACATCTTCTGCAGCAACAGTAACAACAGCTGGTGCAGCAGCAGCAGAAGCAGCAGCAGCAAGAGCTTCTGCAGCAGCAAGGAGTTGTTTATTCACCTTCCGGCAGTGTGGGGTGTAAGTACTGCTGCCTTCCCCTTGATAGCGAGATAATCTACAAGAGACAGATCAGAGACATTCACATCATCATAGGGCCACCGGCCAAAGAGTTTAAAGTCGCTGGCCGCCATCTTCTGCTGCCTTTCGTCTCCTCTTCCTGCTGCTGCTGCTGCTGCTGCTGCTGCTCGCACGCGCCCTCTTCTGTCTCCTCCGCCTACTCACATAAAAAAAACACAAACGAAACATGAAGAATGTGATGCTGCTGTTGCTGCTGCTGTAGATCATGGTGATGCTGCTGCTGCTGCTAAGAAGAGAGCAGCAGCCACATGCACACACATGCAGACCCAAACAATGTGTTGCTGCTGCTTCTGCTGCTGCTGTGCTCCTGCTGCTGCTGCTGCGACTGTTCGTCGCGAGTCGCTGCTCAACTCCTCCCGCCCCCTGCTGTCGCGTGCTACTCGCCATAAGCTAGGCAGCAGCAGCAGCAGCAGCAGCAGCAGCAACAGCGCAGCAGCAACAGCACAGCAGCACCAGCACGGCAGGGGGGCCCCACGGGGACCCTTGCATTGCTCAGGTGTCTAAACAGCTGCAACAACGGAATCAAATGCAGCAATGGAGAGAGATGGTCTGCTAGGAAGAGCTGCAGTGTACGTACACCGCAGCAAGGCACCCGTGCCTGCTGCAGCAGCTGCTGCGCTTGCGTTTGGTTTGATTTGAGGTGTATAGGCAGGTAAAGAATAAACAAACGAATGTATTAACACCCCACAACCGATAAAGACTCAGAACCCTCCCCAAGTCTTGCGCTGCCTTCTGCAGGCTCAGCAGCAGCAGCAGCAGCAGCAGCAGCGGCAGCAGCAGCTGCCGGGGCGGCAGCAGCAACAGCAGCAAAAGACAAAATAAAGACCCTCACCTGCTCCTTGAAATTCAAAAGGCGCAGAGAAATATATATTAGCTGCAGTTTGCTCTTAGCAACCGAAACCCCTCGTAGGGCCTGCAGCCGCCATCCCCGCACCCGCAGCAGCACCAGCAGCAGCTGCTGCTGCTGCTGCTGCGGCTGCTGCTGATGGGGCTGCGGCTGCTGCTGCTGCTGCTGCAGAAGCTACCCCCACATGCATAATCATCTCTCAGGGCTTCCGCTGCTGCTGCTGCTGCTGCTGCTGGTGTTTGTATGGCTGCTGCTGCTGCTGCTGGGGTTTGTGGTTTGTTGTTCTTGCATCCATCTTGCTGAAGCTCGCATTATTCTTTATTTTATAATTTGCTGCTTCTGCTGCTTTTCTCCTCATCACAATGGGGACTACTTACAACAAACGCCCCAAGAAGTTCGGCCCCGGTAGCCGCCAGTGGTGAGGGTTTAGGGTTTAGGGTTTAGGGTTTAGGGTTTTGTGTGCTATCTCTTAATCTGCTGCCCTCTGTGCGGCTTTCTTGACGCCTTTCTTTTTTAAATACTCTCTCACTGTCTCCGTTTGCTGCTTCTGTCTCCTCAGCCCTCCTTGCATGCTGTGGGGTGGGGCCTTATGTCTCTATTCTTGTTCTCGTGTCTCCTCTTTAGCGTTAGGATGTCTCTTTTCTGCTGCTGCTGCATCTCTGGGGTGTATGTACAGCGTAGATACCTCCTGAGGCTACAGCTGATAGCTGCAGTGTCTGCTGTATATACAAGGGCCCTGCAGCAGCAGGGCCCTCTGCATATTGTTTGTGTCTCCTTTGTCTCCTCACCGCAATCGCTTAATCCCTCTCTTCCTGCTTCTTCTGCTGCTGTTGCTGCTGCTGTTGCTGCTGCTGCTGCTGCTGCAGCCGTGTGTGCTTCAACAGACACGGTATGGTACGGAAGTACGGTATTAACATGTGCCGCCAGTGCTTTAGAGAGAGGGCGGCTTTGATTGGCTTCCAGAAGGTGAGGAGACACTTGAGGCCTTCTCAGGTGTACGTACACCCCACTATCTGTGCATGCATATGAAGGTCTGTTAAGAGGCATATCTTTCTTTTTCTTTTGTCTGTCTCTTTGTTTGCAGTACCGCTAAACAACAGAAGAAGAACTGCTGCGGGGAGACGCGCAGCAATAAGGAGACAGGAGGTGATGTTGCTGTCTCCTGTCTCCGTGCCTTCAACCGCAGCAGCTTTATACCCATAAGAGGGGCCCCCAGGGGGGCCCCCCCCCAGGGGGCCCCCCTATGGCCTCTTTTACTGCGCAGAACTTCGTTGTTAAAACTTTGCTTTATATATCTAAGGCTGCGAGAAAGAGTATGAAGAGACATCATAATCAGAGTGATGTCTTCTAGTGTCTCCTTTGTTTGTTTTCTTATAATTGTACATTTACTACTTATAGAAGAGACAGCACAAGCTAAAGGCAAGTCTTAAGGTATTTATGTGTACAGCAGAGGAGACAGTTAGAGCAGCAAGAGCAGATAAAGTAAATTATGAGAGGAGACACTTAGTGCAGCAAAAGGAGACAGCAAGAAGCAGACAAGGAGAGGAAACACTCGGGATAAGGAGGGGCGCTCATTAGGCTCTTCGTAGGCAGCAAAAGGAGACAGACACCTCAACGAAAAGGGGACACTTGAGGGCTGCTGCAGCAGATAGACACAGAGAGAGGGCTGTCTGTCTCTGAGCTGCTGCTGCCTCTCTCTTGTACACTGTTGTCTCTCTCTTTGTTTCCTAGCCCCTAACTGTCTCCTTTCTCTTATTTATTCTGAGTTACTAACTGGGTTCTTATGCACACAAACAATGAGATGTTAGTTTAGCAGGTAGCTAGCTAGTTAGCTAGCTAGCTACTTAGTTAGCTAGCCAGCTACTTAGTGGGCGAGCTGGCTTGTCAGCTAGCTAGCTAGCTGAGTCTCAGCTGCGGTACAATCAAACGGAGACACTGGGGGCTTCCCTAAGGGACGCCAGCCCCCGGTGCTGCTGTAACACTGCAGCAGCAGCAACAGCAGCAGCTGCAGTAGCAAGAGTTGTTACCGCAGCAGCAGCTTTAGCAGCAGCAGATGCTGCAACAGCTGTTGGTGCAGCTGCCGGCGAAGAGACAGCCCCTCCTGTCCTGCTGCTGCAGCACTGCAGCAGCAGCTGCAGCAGTAGCTGCAGTAGCAAGAGTTGTTGCCGCAGCAGCAGCTGCAGCAGCAGCAGCTGCTCCTGCAGCTGCTGCTGTCTAGGATACTGCCTCTCCTGTCCTCTCGTGTAGTATCGGCCTTTCTTTAAAGGCTTCCTACGGAGACAACGCAAACCCTCGCAGCTGCACTGAAACCCTAAACCCTAAACCCTTTGAAGAGGTTTTTCTCGTACCCCTAAGGGGGCCAGCAGCCCAGCACAATGAGTAATTACGCTAGCTAGCTAGCTAGCTAGCTAGCTATAGCTGGCTAGGGAGTGTGCCTGAGGTGTCTCGTGTTCCGTGCTGCAGTTTGGAGACACCTGCGCAGTAGCCGACTTACTGCTGCTTCCTCGATCTGCTGCAGCAGATGTTTGCTCGCCTGCAGCAACCGCAGCAGCAGCAGCAGCAGCAGCAGCAAAGAAGCATAGCAGCATTGACCCCAAATGGTGCTGCAGCAGGTGCTGCTGCCCACTGCTGCTGCGCGGGAGCGTAGGGACCACCGGAGAGAGAAGTGTTTAGGGTTTAGGGTTTAGGGTTTAGGGTTTAGAGCTCACCGCTGTACTAATATGTTCAGGGCTTCCAGCCTCCGGTGGTTTGGGCTCCTCAACGCTTCCAAAGAGGAAAGGCCGCTTTGCCTAAGGCAAACGTAAACCCTAAACCCTAAACCCTAACCCCTATATCCTAAACCCTAAACCATCAATCCTGAGCAGCGAGAGGTGTCTCCAACGCAGAAAGGCCCCGGCATCGAGGATACAAGGAGACCCCTGGACAGCAAGGGTTTAGGGTTTAGGGTTTAGGGTTTACCAAGAGGGTTTTCATGACGTGTCGATCATAGTCTGACAGCATCCCTTCTATCAGCCACTCCGGCAGCAGCTGCTCCAGGTCTCTCCCCAGCTGCTGCGCTGCAGCAGGCAGCCACGGGTATGCAGATATAGCAGCAGAGGTGTAGTGGCTGAAGCAACAGCAGCAGCAGCAGCAGCAGCAGCACAGCAAAGAGCAGCGGCTTTAGCAGCAGCTGTAGCAGTAGCAGCGCACTCTGCAGCTACAGCAACAACAGAGTACGTAGCTGCAGCAGCAGCTAGACCATCAGCAGCAGAAAAAGCAGCTGGAGCAGCAGCAGCACCAACAGCAGCTAGGACAACAACAGCACCAAGAGCAGCTAGGACAGCAGCAGCAGCAGCAACACCAGCTAGAGCAGCAGCACCAACACTAGCTAGAGCAGCAACAGCAGCACGAGCAGCAGCAGCAGCAGCAGCAGCAGGAGCAGCAGCGCGAGTGCCTGACCCGTTTTTGAAGGCAGCAGCAATCTTGAGGCCCAGGTGTTTAAATTGTCTCCAGTCGCACTTAGGCAGCCGCGCTATCCACAACTCGAGGAGACGCCGCCGCACATCCGGCTGCTGCTGCACCAAAATAAACCCCAAGTCCAGCACATCCTGAAACGTACCCAAGCAACAAACAATGTGCATGCATGCATGCATGCATGCATGCATGCACCCATGCTTGCATGCATGCATGCAGGTTGTCGTACATGCATGCATGCATGCATGCAGGCTGCTGTGCATGCATGCGTGCAGGCTGCTGAAAATGCATGCATGCATGCATGCATGCAGACTGCTCTACATGCATGCATGCATGCATGCATGCATGCATGCATGCATGCATGTGAATTGTCTGACTTCTCTGATTTCGTGTTCAAAGAGAGACATTACTCCCTTTTGGATTACTAACAACACCAACAGCCACTGGCTCGGCGCTGCATCGGGGTTTAGCCCCTGAGACCTGCAGCAGCAAACACATAGCAACATAAGCTCCTGCTGCCCCTGCTGCTCCTGCTGCTGCTGCTGCTGCTTCTGCTCGCCCTGCTGCTGCTGCTGTTTCTGCTTGGGTTGCTGATTGTGCTGCTCGTGGTAATGCCGCTGCTGCTTGTCCTGCTGCTGCTGCTGCTGCTTGTGCTGAAGGTGCTGCTGGTGTTGCTGCTGATAGTGCTGCTGCTGCTGCTGCTGCTTGAGGTATGTGGGCTGGTGTCTCCTTTAGTGTCTGTTTGCTGCAGCATTGAACATTAAAGAAAGAAGAGACGAACGCAATAGCTCTTCTTTCTTCTTGAATAGCAGTTAAAAGAAAAGCAAAGAAGTCTCTGTCAAACAAAGGCTTCATAGACTCCGCCTGCAGCGCAGCAGCAGCACAAAAGGAGACACTTAAGACGCATACACCCCATAAACACGAGAAGGAGACACGTAAGGCGCAGACAAGCAGCACAATAAGGAGACATTTCAAACACTGACAGCAGACCCAAGGAGGAGACATATAAAGGAGAGACAGGAGAGAGGAGGAGGAGACAAAAAACGAGGAGACAGGAGAGGCAAAAAGGAGACACTTGCAGCGCGAACAACATCTCTAAGTGTCTCTAAGTGAATGCAACTCATACTGTCTCCCCCTACCGCTCTACGTGCTTTTAAGTGTCTCCTCTTTATCCCCATGTCTCTCCCTCTATCCATCAAAGTGTCTCCTCTCTATCCAAGTGTAATACTCAATCTGCAGGTGTCTGCTGCACTTCGTTTTGCTTTGCTGCTGCTGCTTTCGTTTTATTTTGCTGCTGCTGCTGCGACTGCTGTTGTCTCCGAGTGTCTCCTCCTGTCTGTTCAACAGCCACCCCCTTTATAGCTTCAGTGCTTGAGAGTGTCTCCTCCTATATATCAAAAATTGTCCTACATATCAAATCTCCTCCTACATATCTAATTGCCTCCTCTTATCTACCTAAGTGTCTCCTCTTATCTATCTAAGTGTCTCCTCTTATATATCTAATTGCCTCCTCTTATATATCTAGTTGTCTCCCCTTATCTACCTAACTGTCTCCTCCTATCTACCTAACTGTCTCCTCTTATCCTTCTAACTGTCTCCTCTTCTCTACCCAGCTGTCTCCTCTTATCCATCTAATTGTCTCCTCTTATCCACATAACTGTCTCCTCTAAACCATCAGACTGTCTCCTTTTATTTATCTATCCAATTGTCTCTGCATATCTCTTTTTGCTGCTTACATATTCATTGAGTTTAGAGACATCTTCCATAGCCTGCATGCACAGCAGTCTTATCTTCTTAAGCTGTGTAGCTGCATTTGCTTGCAGTAAGGCCCCCAAATCTTCATAAAGAGACAGCACAAACCGATTTACAAAACGCAGACGCTCCCTCTCCTCCAATGCCCATAATGATGACCCCTTATACCCACTCGGGGCTCCCTCAGGGCCCCCCACAGGGGCCCCCCCAGGGGCCTCCCCAGGGGCCCCTCTAGGGGCCTCCCCAGGGGCCCCCCTAGGGGACTCTCCAGGGGCCCCCCTAGGGGACTCTCCAGGGGCCCCCCTAGGGGACTCCCCAGGGGCCCCCCTAGGGGACTCCCCAGGGGCCTCCCCAGGGGCCCCCCCAGGGGCCTCCACGCGGGCCCCTATAGGGGGCCCCCCAGGGGCCCCCACAGCAGCGGGTGAGGGGCCTCTGTTGGCGTGAGCGACTGGGGGTGTTTTGAGGAGACGAATTGTTAGCAGCAAAAAGTAGGATTCGCTAAGTAATAAGTCTCTGCAATAATAAAACAAATAAGCAGAAGCAGCAGCAGCAGTAGCAGCAGCAGTAGAAACAGCAGAAGCAACAGCAGCAGTAGCAGCAGGGAAGAGAGAAGCATGGGGAGGCTGAGAGATGCACCAAGGAGACAGTAGACAGAGGCAGCGATGCTAGCAGACGAAAGGAGACAGAGGGAGACAGAGACAAAAGCAGAAGCGCGAATAGAGACAAAGGGGAAGAGTGAGGAGGCGCAGCAAGCAGCAGCAGAGACACAGCAGCGGGGATAGAAAGACATAAAGGAGACACAAGCTGCAGCAGCAGATAGAAGCGACAAGGAGACAAAGGAAATAAGGAGACAGAGGAGACAAGGAGACAAGGAGACAACACAGACAAAGGAGACAGCAGGGAGGCAGAAAGAGAGGGACAAGGAGACAAAGAAGACAGACAGCAAGGAGACAGCAAGGAGACAGCGAGGAGACAGAAAGGGGACAGCAGGGAGACAGCAAGGAGGCAGTAAGGAGACAGTAAGGAGACAGTAAGGAGACAGTAAGGAGAC
>NW_013549688.1:13838-20688 GCF_000499425.1 Eimeria acervulina
CGCTGCGCTGTTGCTGCTGCTGCTGCTGTTGCTGCAGATGCTGTTGCTGCAGATGCTGTTGCTGCTGCTGTTGCTGCTGCTGCTGCTGTTTCTGTGTTCGTGGAGACAGCCTCGGCCCTCCCCATAAGGCCTCTGCGGCTGCTGCTTCGGACCTGTTTAAAACTCAAACCCTAAACCCTCCATCGTAAACCCTAAACCCTAAACCCTAAACCCTCAACATAGAAGGGAAGAAGATCCTAGGCCTCCGCAGTCAATGGCTGCGGGCTCACATGAGCTAGGCGATGTGTGTCGCGTTGTGTAAACCGTAAACCATAAACCCTAAACCCTAAACCCTAAACCCTAATCGAGGGTTTGTTATACTAATATCTGTTCTGAGCCTCATGACCGCAGGATCGATAGACAGCGAAATATACAGATTGAATTAATTAAAACAACAAGTTATATTTATCTAAATAAATATATTTTCCTCTATATACTCCTTCTTTGAGAATACCTCATACGCTGGGGCTGCAGCAGTAGCTGCAGCAGCAGCAGCAGCAGCAGCAGCAGCGGCAAAACATTGGCTGCTGCATGCAGAGGCTTCTCTGGCCCTCCAGGGGCATCAAAAGCCTTCAAGTTCTTTCAAAAGGTATTTCTTTTGTTTATCAGGGTCTCGTATAAGCAACGGCGAAAGCTGCAGCAGCAGCAGCAGCAGCAACCGCAGCAGCAGCAGCAGCAGCAACAACAGCAGCAGCAGCAGCAGGGAGTTGGGTTTTCTTTAGATCGCGTGACATCAGAGGGAATATTTGTCTCCATTTGTTGATTTTTCGCTGTCTCCTTCTGACCCTCTGCCTTGGGTGTTTGCTCTTTGCTGCTGCAGCTGCCGCAGCTCCTGCTGCTCCTCCTGGCGCTGCTGCTGCTGCTGCAGCTGCAGGCTTTGTCTCTTTTGAATAGCCCCAGCAGGAGCAGCGCCTTTGCCTGCTTCTGCCTCACCCTTGAGTGTCTCCTTTCCTCTCTACCTCCCTCTTTGCCCGAGCAGCAACCGCAGCAGCAGCAGCAGCAGCATCCCCAACAACAGCAGCAACAGCAACAGCAGCAGCAGCAGCAGCAGCAGCACGATGCAGCCAGCTCCTTTGCTGGCGGGCAGGGGCCGCCCCCAGCGCTTAGCCCCTGAGGTGTCTCGCATATTATATGTGCGTAATTTACCTTTTAAAATAAACGGCGAAGAGTTGTACGATATCTTCGGCAAGTACGGCTCCATCAGACAAATCAGAAGGTAAACCAACTGTCTCCTTTTGTCTTCTACTGTCTCCTTTTGTCTTGTGCTGTCTCTCTTTTTATTTGCTGCTGTCTCCTTTTGTCTGCTGCTCTCTCTCTCTCTTTGTATTTGCTGCTGCCTCCTTTTGTCTGCTGCTGTCTCCTTTTGATTGCTGCTGTTTCTCTGCTTTTGTCTGCTGCTGTCTCCTTTTGCTTGCTGCTGTCTCCTTTTATTATCAGCTGTCTCCTTTTAGTAACGGCTGTCTCCTTTTCTTGTGGTGCCTCCTCTTCTCTGTGGTGTCTCTCTCAATGGTACTGTCTCCTTTCCTATCTGTCTCCTGTGCTGCTGCTGTCTCCGTTTTTGTCTGCTGCTGTGTCCTTTGCTGCTGTCTCCTTTGCTGCTGTCTCCTTTGCTAATCTCCAAGCTTACAGCAGGAGCAGACACTCGTGCCCTCTTCTTCTCTCCCTATATATATATATATATATACATATATATATATGCATACATTATGCATATTAATATATGCACATTCTATATATAATATATATAATATATATAATATATACAATATAAACATATAGAAACATAAATAAATATATATATTTATATATTTATTAATGCATTTGCTTAGGGGTAATTCTCCTACGACTCGGGGGACAGCGTTTGTGGTGTACGACGATATTTACGACGCGAAGGCTGCGGTGGACCAACTCTCAGGCTTCAATGTAGCAGGAAGGTGCAGCAATATCTGCTGTCTCCGTCCCTGTCTTGCTGTCTCCTTCCCTGTCTTGCTGTCTCCTTCCTTGTCTTGCTGTCTCCTTAGTTGTCTCGCTGTCTCCTTCCTTGTCTTGCTGTCTCCTTTCTGTCTCCTTCGCTGTCTTGCTGTCTCCTCAGTTGTCTTGCTGTCTCTTTAGTTGTGCCTCCTTCGCTGTCTTCCTGTCTCCTCAGTTGTCTTGCTGTCTCTTTAGTTGTGCCTCCTTCGCTGTCTTGCTGTCTCCTCAGTTGTCTTGCTGTCTCTTTAGTTGTGCCTCCTTCGCTGTCTTGCTGTCTCCTCAGTTGTGTCTCCTTAGTTGTGTTGCTGTCTCCTTCGTTGTGTCTCCTTCGCTGTGTTGCTGTCTCCTCCTTTGTATTGATGTCTCCTTCCTCTCTGTCCCCTCTATTGAAGTCTCCTCTCTGTCTCCTTCTTTGTCTTGCTATCTCATTATCTCTGTCTCCTTCGTTGTCTTGCTGTCTCCTTCGTTGTTTTTGTGTCTCCTTCTTGGTGTCTCCTTTCTGTCTCCTTGTCTCCCTTCTGTCTCCTCCTTGCTGTCTGTCTCCTTTCTGTCTCCGTCCCCCTGTCTCCTCTCAGCCTGTCTCCTCAATTGTCTCCTCTCTACTTGTCGCATTGACTGTCTCCTTTCTGTCTGTTTCTTTTTATCTCTCTGTCTCCTTTGCTGTCTCCTCAACTGTCTGTCTCCTTTGCTGTCTCCACTCTGTCTCTCCAAGTGTCTCCCTTCTGTCTGTCTCCTCGCTGCTTCCTTGCTGCTGCGGAGCTCTTGGCTGCTGTGTGTACATCCTGCTGTTGCTGCTGCTGCTGCTGCTGCTGCTGCTGCAGGTACTTAGTTGTGCTGTACTACAACCCCACGAAGGCGCAGCAGCGGCGTGACGCAATGGAGGCAAAGGAGACACTTGAGCGACTCCGAGCAAACAACTACCAGCCCATCAAGTAGCTGTATTGGAGACAGAGACACAGCAGCAGCAGTAGCAGCTGCTGCAGCAGCAGCAGCAGCAGTAGCAGCAACAGCAGGGAGAGGCAGCAGAAGCGTAGCTGCATGCAGAGACTCTTCTCTCTCCAGAGACTTCGGGTGCAGCACATGCTCAGCGTGAGGAGACACACACTCCTCACCTCGCTGCAGCAGCTGCTGCAGCAGTAGGCGCTGCAGCAGCAACAACATCTGCAGCGGCAACAGCATCTGCAACAGCATCTGCAGCGGCAACAGCAGCTGCAGCGGCAGTAGCTGCAGCAGCAGCACTAGTTCTAGCAGCAGCATTAGTTGAGGCAGCAGTAGGCGCTGCAGTAGCTGCAGCAGCGACAATAGCTGCAGCAGCAACAATAGCTGCAGCAGCAGCAATAGGTGCAGCAGCAGCTGACTTCCTTCCCCAAGGGGCTTTTCGTAGGGGCAGCGCCGTGCTGCTGCTGTTGCTGTTAGCTTGTTGAGGTGCACATACACCTGAACGCATTGAGCTGCTCCTTTGTGATTGTTTTGTTTCTTGATGATGCGGTGTCTCCTCGGTCTCCGTGGAGACACGTGGTTTAGGGTTTAGGGTTTAGGGTTTAGTGCAGCTCAGTCCTGTAGCCATAGACCTGAGGAAACTGAGGGTTTAGGGCTTAGGGTTTTTAACTTTCTTTAACCCCTATCTTTACAGATATGCATGCGGAGCCTCATACAATATATATATATATATATATATCGATATAGATATAGATATTGATATACATATATATATATCTTTATATATATATATATATATATATATCATCTTGTATGTCCTTTTGCTGTTTGGTGCGTGTCTGTCTAATAGTCTCCTCGTTGTCTCTTTATTATTAACGCGCGTTGCTGCTGTCTCCTTTGCTGTCTCCTTTGGCTATGTTGGGGTTAATATGCAGTCTCCTGTTCGAGACTGTTTGTTTTATTTTAATATTATTATTATTTATTATAGCGATTGATGCCTGTTGAGGGAAGAGAGTATAAAGAGACAGGAGGAGGAGACAGGAGGAGACAAAAGGAGACAGATAAAAGCTGTCTCCTCTCTCTTGCGGTGTATATGCTGCATTCTGCTGCTTTTCTTCTGCTGTCTTCGCCGTAACACCTCACGGCCTCTTATTTATATAAAGAATGTATACAATATATATTTTATATTTTATATATTTTATATATTTTATATTTTTTTATATTATATATATTTTATCTTTCATATATATTATTATATATGCGTGTATACACATGCATATTGATATTTATATATATATATATATATATATTTATATATATCATTCTACTGTATAATGCATGCATACAGACGCGAATATATATATTATCTACGGTATATGTTTGTTATGTACGCATATACATATGCATATACTATATATTATATATATATTATATTATATATTATATATTATATATTATATATTATATATTATATATGTATTATATATATTTTTTTTATTTACTTCATACAGGAATGTACGTATTTATTTATATACATCTATACATGTTTATTTATATTAAAAACCTGTTGCCGCTCTATGCATACATCACCCTTCTGTCTCTTTCTCTCTCTCTCTCTGTCTCTGTTTTTTTGTCTCTTTGTCTCTGTCTCTTTGTCTCTTTGTCTCTTTCTCTCTGCCTCTGTCTCTGTCTCTCTCTCTTTCTGTTTCTCTGTCTCTATCCATCTGTCTCTTTTTTTCTGTCTCTGTCTCTCTGTCTCTTTGTCTCTGTCTGTCTCCTTTTGTTTTGCTGCCCACAGCAAACAGTTTCTCTTCACTGCGGGTTGTTCTCTCTCTTCTGTCTTTTATTTGTCTTTACTCTTTTAAACGCTGCAAGCAGCAGCTTCAGCCTTGCTTCCGCTCCAGCGGCTTCTTTTGCTGCTGCTGCTGCTGCTGCTGCACCTGCACCTGCTGCTGCTGCTGCTCCACCTGCTGCAATCCGTCCTGCTCCTGTCGCATCTGCTGCATCTCCTACCGCTGCTACTGCTGCTGTTGCACTTGCTGCTGCTGCATTTGCTGCAGTAAGCAGCACACAGTTGCTGGAGGGTGGGTGCTTGTATGTGGCGCTGCTGCTGCTGCTTATAATATTCTGGTGTCTCTAACCCCACAAAGGAGACAGGAGACAGTAGAAAGGAGACAGTTTTGTTGTCTCCTCCTCAACTGCAGGGCCCCCTGAAGCTCTGCCCTTCGTTGTTTATAACTCCTATAATACCGGCAGCTGCGGAGACACCGCAACACACAATTTCATTTGGTGCTGCAGCGCTGCAAGGGCCTCCTTCAAGAGAAGCAAATAAAGAAACAAGCAAAAGAAGACAGCCTTGAGGTGTATAGGCACCTCTACAGCTGCGCAGCACCAGGATATACTTTAGATATATAAGCACCTCTGCAGCTGCTGCGCAGCAACAGCAGCAGCAGCAGACACTTCAGGTGTATAGGCACCTTCACAGCTGCGCAGCAGCAGCAGCAACAGCAGACACTTGAGGTGTATAGGCATCTCTACGGCTGCGCAGCAACAGCAGCAGGAGACTTCTGGGCTGTACAGGCACCTCTGCTGCTGCTACGCAGGAGTAGCAGCAGCTTAGTCTCAGTGTATGTACATACCGACCATACAGCTCATCGAGCCTAAAATAATAAAAATAAGAAATAACACCACGAGGTGATCTGCGTCGTATTTCTTCACCTGCATGTACACCCCAAAAACGAAGAGACACCCGCAGCATCCATCGCTCTCTCTGTCTCTCTTTTTTTAGCTGTCTCTCTCTCGCTATCTGTCTCTCTCGCGGGTCTCCTTCTCTCTGTCTCTGTCTCTATCTATCTACCTATTTATCTATCTATGTCTGTCTGTCTCTGTCTGTGTCTCTCTATCTCGAAATATATATATATATGTAGACATACCTATCTATTTATCTATCTATGTCTCTAGCTATCTATCTGTGTCTTGCTGCAGAGAGAAGGCGCCGTGCTGCACTGTCTCCTTCTCCTTCGTTTGCTGTTTGCTCTGTCAATCGCTGTCTCCTCCTCTATTTATATCTTAGCCTCATATCTAGGGTTTAGGGTTTTGTTTAGGGTTTAGTCGAGGGTTTAGTTTAGGGTTGTGGTTTAGGGTTTTGTTAAAGGTCTACCTAGCTTAGGGTTTAGGGTTTAGGGTTTAGGGTTTATGTATCTCACCAGCTTATCAACTGCTGTCTTCCCTGCTAGAGCGCATGCAAAGCAAAGAGCGAAGAGGACAGCGCAGTACTGCCAAGGGACAGCAGAGGTGAGGAGACACTTGAGAGCAGCAGCGCTGCTGCTGCAGAGCACCAATGCTGTATTAACAGCTGTACATACACTCGGGAGCATGCCCTTCATCAGCATCAAAGGGCCTAGCACCAACGAGCTCCCAATGCCTACAGTACCCGCTGCAGCAGCGCAGCAGCGCAGCACCGCAGCAAACAGCACAGTATGCATGCACTGCATGCATTGCATACACTGCATGCGTTGCATGCATTGCATACACTGCATGCGTTGCATGTGTGTGTGTGCATGTGTGTGTGGGGTGTGGGGTGTTGAATGTACCGACGACTCCAGCGAAGATAGCCTGAGCGAAGAAAGAAGAAAGTGTCTCTAAGTTATAATGAAGGTCTCCGGGTGCTTGAGGGACAGCTGCTGCATCTCTGCTTCCCTGCAGTTTATAAAGAGACAACGCCTGAAGAGAAGAGAAGCCTAGCAGCAGCAAAGAGGAGACAGCAAAGAGACACCAGTAGCCCCAGCCGCAGTATGGCACCTACATACATACACACACACACACAAGCATACAGCAATATATATATATATATATATATATATATATATATATATATATATATATATATTTCTCACACACA
>NW_013549687.1:0-7500 GCF_000499425.1 Eimeria acervulina
CAAACAAACACATATATATATATATATATTAATATATATATACATCTATATATATATATATATATAGATGTATATATATCGCTGATATCTGCATATATATGTATATATATAAGTATACGGATATATATATATATATACATATATATATATATATAAATGTATATATGTATATATATATGTTATATATATATGTTATATATATACATATATATATATATATATATATATTTCTCATCTTCGTGTATATATATATGCAGCCTTTATTGATGTTTGAATCCGCATATTGTGTATACAAGACGCATTTATTTATTTATTTGCATTTATTCAATTATTTAATCAAACGCAAAACAAACAAACAACAAAAAATGAATAGACAACTAAATGCCCTTATGAATAATTTATAGAAATATAAATAAATACATATATATAAATTATATTCTTGCAAATGCTCTACGAAACAAACAATTAAATCGCCAACAGAAAAGCCTCTCAAGTATTAATACAAATATTATATATATATATGTATATATATATATATATAAATGCATGTAAACATAATATATTTATAGCGATATAAAATATATACATCTTAAATAAAGTTAAAACGCATAAAATATAAAAAAGCCCTCATTTATTTATTTGAATTTAAATAATGTTTATTTAGTAAATAAATAAATAAATAAATAAATAAATAGAATTAAAATTTAGTTTCAGGTGTATACCCGCATTCAGCACCAACACATCGATGCGGCCGAACCTCTTCACCGCACTTTCTATCAAATTCTCGCAATCCTGCAGCAAAGAGAAAAACAAATAAACAAAAATATATAAATCAAACTATTTATTTATTTATTTATTTATTAGTTCATGCACAAACATATAAAAGGAAAAGGCTGAGCATTGGGGTGTATCTGCTTCAAACAGAAAAGGAAGCAAAGATATACAAAAAGAAAAACAGCAGCAGCAACAGCAGCAGCAGCAACAGCAGCAGCAGCAACAGCAGCAGCAGCAACAGCAGCAGCAGCAACAGCAGCAGCAAACATCAGCTGCTGCTGTTTTCTTGGGGCAGCTGCAGCTGGAGCTGCAGCAGCAGCAGCATGAGCAGCCAACGAAAAAATAAACATATATATATATATATATATTATATTATTTTCTTACAGATTCATCTGTTACATCTGTAGGTACAGCGAGACAGCCTGCAGCGCCCAGCTGCAGACATTTTGTTTTTGTGTTTTCTAAACCTTCCTTCCCCCTCGCCGCCAGCACTAAAGACGCCCCTCTTTGTGCATATCTCAGGGCTAATTCCTGAAAGAAATAGACAAATAAACGAATAAATAAATGAATAAATAAAATAATGCGCAAGGAAATAAACAAAGAAATGCAAATAAACTCAGACACAAACCACCATTAAGACGCAATTATTTACTTGCCGCTATAGGGGTTTGTGTTTTTATGTAAAAAAAGAAATACAATTATAAATAAATACACTTTAAAAAGCAATTCATCTTATTTAAAGAAATATAAAAAGAGTGATGTATACAGACACACACAAACACACAAACAAAGATATTCAAATATAGACTGATATTTTTGTGTACGGGTTTAATGCTGCTGTCTCTTGGCGTTTTAATCTGTTTATTTATTGATATGTTTGTTGTTTTTGTGTGGGAGTTATTTATTTATTTATTTACGTATTTCTAGAACCGTGTATAGGAACAGCAATATTTGAACAACTTTCTCTTGCACGTTTCTAGGTTATTGTGTGGGTCTAATACTTCAGATCTGCTGCTTTTATTGGATTTAAATTGTTTTTTATTTGTTTATTTGTTTATTTTTCTCTGTCTTACCTTTCCAATACCTCTTGTAGCTCCTGTTATAACAACAACCGACTGAGGTAAATATTTGTCTGTGCGTAGCGCCAGGGCGGGTGCTGAATTTCCCATTTGTTCATTTCTTGTTGAGAGCCTTTTGATTAAATAAATAAATATAAATGAAAATAAAAGAAAAGGAAAAGAAAAGAAACAAGAAAAGGGAGAGGAATTAAGTCGATCGATGCAAACAAGCCCGCGGAAACAACCGAAACACAGAAGTTGGGGGGGCAGTAGAAAGGAAGAAAAGGAGAAGAATAAATAAATCGTAAATCAAATAAGAAGTAAATTTCAATAAAATAAACAACAAAGCAAATAATATAAACAGAAAAGAGCTCGCTTTAAGGGGAAGAATTATATAAATGTCGCGGTGAAGAGTTCAAGAAGTTGATTGTGCATAGATGTTTGTTCTGATCTGTGTGTACACTGGAAAAGATGAAATATGTTTTCAGGAGTAATTTAACATTAAAATAAAAGAAGAAAGTTTATTTTTCTGTTCTTCTCCTTATAATATTCAAACATAAAACAAGCAGCCAACCATCACTTCAACGCATCAGCCACCGCATACATGATTTCTTAGGGGCGAGATTGCCGGTTTCTGAAGTCGATTAAATTATTTTTTTTGGAAATTTTATATTTGTTTATTCTTTATTATTCATTTATTTCCATTTTAGCTCTTTTTATGGTATTTTCCCAAAATCTTCGTTTCCTGCAACGCCTCGACGGGTTCTGCGCTGCACCGGCTTTATATGTTAATTGATTCATTCTTCTCTGCGAAAATACATTAATTATAAAAGGGAATTAATTAATACTTAATTTAAAATGTCTGTATGCATCAATATTCTTAATTAATCGATCGAATATATCATAATCGACTCAATGCCTATAGCAGCATAATTCTTATTACTTCATTGTTTATTATATTTTCAAGATATTTTACTTCGAGCCCTAACTAATTTTTACTTACACTTAAAATGAATATTTTAATCAGCTAAATATACAAACAATAATAATACGAGTCCAATAGTTCTCTCTGTGCTCCTGCTCTTGCTGTTTTATAACTCTAGCCTCACTCACCCGCCTCCGGTACAATATACTATGTTAATATATAAATGCATACAGAAATACAAATATATACACATAAGAATCAATATATATATATATAAATGTATACACTATGTGTCTATATATATATATATATATATATTGCGTTCATAGTAATTTCCTCATATATATATATATATATATATATATATATATTGTCAAGATCTGCTGAAGAATTTAATTATTGCTTGTTAGAGGTGTTTGCATCTCCATTCAATTACAACAGCAGCAGATAAATGCGGAGTGTATATACAGATAAGAACATAAATTTGATTGCATTTGCATGCAAATGGCTTTCATCACTTCTTGCAGTCAGACGAATTATGCTGCAATTCATTTCTGCTGTCTCTTCGCTTCTTTTTTCCTTTGCATGCAAACAGACAAATAAAAACTAATCTCTAAACCCTTTTCTGCATCAGTGGACACCAATATAATATATATATATATATTTATATATTTATTTATGTGTATATAAATATATTTATTTGCTTGTTTGTTATCTATTGGTGCTGCACAGCCGAAGGCTAACTGAAGCAAAAATAATAAATAATTTCGGAGTTTAATTTGATGGTGTTGTCGTTTGCTGTCTGCTTTTTGAGTGTATGTACACCGCATCGTATTATTATTCTTTAAGGAGGCCCTTTTCTTCAGTTTTGTATGTTACTGTTACTGCAGCATCTTTTGTTTTTTTGTCTATTTCTTCGGAGTGTTAGAATGTAGACATATGTAAATATATATATATATATATATATATACAAATAAATAAATGAATTACTATATATATAGACATATGTACATATTTATATATATATTAGTAAATATATAGTATATATATGCATGTATATATATATATATATATACACTCTGTCCTGAGTGTATAGGTAGCTGTTTTTTGTTTGAATTTTTGTGTAATTTGTTGCTTGATTCTATTGAAGTTAAATCCTCACTAAATTTTTGTTTTATTATCTGCAATTCTTAACTATAGATTGCCTTTATCTTTGTTTATTGATTATTTACTTATGCTAATTATTTATTTAATGTGTTGTTTATTTTCTTGCTTTGTTCATCTAGGAAATGCAAATGCACAAACTAAATATTTTTTAAAAGCCAAAAAAAGTTGGCAGAAAAAGCCGTTAATAAATCTTCGGCAACAGCCCCAAGGCCTGCATGCATGCATGCATGCATGTATGCATGCATGCAGTACATACACTGCAGCTGTTGCATGCGTTTATGTTAGATTTGAAGTAGAGATAAAGAGGAAGGAAGGAAGCCTTTATTGAAGACACCGCAGCAGCTGTATTGTTGCTGTGCCGCAAATGAAATGGGTTTATAAAACTCGCAGAATAACAACAAAAATAACAGCACATAAAGCAGTTTAGGAAGGAGTAGAGAGACAGATTACAAGACAAATATATCATCACCAACTGCTTCCTCTTGCTGCTGCTGCAGATGCTGCTGCTGCTGCAGCTGCTGCTCTTGCTGCTTCTCCTGCTGCTGAACCTGCTGCTGCAGTTTATGTTGGTGTTAATTTCTTCTTCTCGATTGTTGACGCCGCCCTTTCATAGAACGCGGCTTCCATAAAGAAGCTGCTGCTGCTGTTGCTGCTGTTGCATTAGTTGCTGCAGCAGCAGCATGAGCAGCAGTGCTGTATGATTGAAAAGGTACGAAAATGATGTTAAAGATGCCATTGCATGCACGCATGCACGCATGCATGCATGGATGCAAGGATGCACCCTTCTTAGCATGCATCTATCTGCATGCAAAGAAGTATATATTGTATATTTATTGTTTCTACTGTTCATAGACAGTCCCAGCAGTGGGAGGCTGCTGCTGGCCGCACCAGTTTGTCTGAGGCTGTTCATACTGCTGTTCGATTTCTGCTGCCTTTCGTTGCAAGGCATCGAGCTGCTGGGGCTGCTGTCCTTGTCCATGAATATAAAAGTGCGTTTCTTCAATTGTTTGTACATCAGGGGTCCCTGGAGGTCTCATAGGTACACCTGGCTGAGGAGCAAGCGGAGGGAAGAGCATCTTGAAGTTACCTCTGTCTCTAAACCCTGAATAGGCCATGACCCCTTCACGAGTTAAGATATCAGGTTCTGCAACAAAACCAGCAAAGTTTACTTGACCTACTTCAGGGGGGCATGTAACCATCAAAGGAGGCATATATCGCATGCGAGGATCTCCATCTGCTGCTGCAGGACCGCCTAATTGCTGCTGCTGCTGCAGCAAACTAGCTGAGCTCCCAGTCATGCCGCAGAAACCAGCAGCACCAAAGGGAGGCGGAGCATTCGGTGGCTTTCCCCATTTAAATCCTTGCACAAGCTCAATTGCAGGAGCCCCAGGAGGCCCTGGTAGAGTGCAGGAGCCTTGCTGCTGCAGCTGCTCTCCTTGCTGCTGCTGCTCTCCTTGCTGCTGCTGCTGCTGCGTAGGTGGATGCTGGCTGATGCGCACATCTACCTTTGCCTCATAAGGTAGATTCAATGAATTCATACTGCTTAGAGGGATGGGCCCCATCTGGAAAGGTAGAGGCATCTTTGCTGCAATACCTGAAGGTAGAGCCCCGTTAAGTATAGGAGGAAGTGCTGCAGCATCCGGCGGCTGATAAGGAACTTCAATAATCTTTTCTACATATCTTGGTACATAGTAGGGCACCTCAACAGTTTTAATTTTCGGTATTTGCTTCACAACTGTCTGAGGCACCTCTATTACTTTCTCTTGAACAACAGGCTTCACTGTCTCTACAACACGCTCCACCACTTGAACTTTAGGGCGAGGTACGATCTTAGGCGGGTATAGACAGGGTACTTCTACGGGCACTTCAACATATTTAACTCCTTGAGGTACTTCAATTACTTTTTCTTCAATTACGGGTTTATACACTTCGCGCGGCACTTCTTTCACAACTTCTGTTATTGTTGGGACAATTTTCTTTATCTTTAGGCTCTTGGCAACCTCAGCAAACTTGTGCTCATAATGAACGTGGGGAACCTCAATTGTTCTTTCTTGTACTTCTTTCTTCGCTATGTAGATCTCTCTCTCTTCAATTATAGGGCGTGCAACAAACTTCTCAGGTATACGCCGCCTTATCTCCGGGGGAAGAGGCATCGGACCTAATGCTGTCATTACTTGAGGGGGAGGTCGGCTAGCTGGGCCTAGACTGCAAGGTACTGTACTGTGGAGAGCAGCTCCTGCTGAAGGCGCTGCTTCTGTTTCTGCTGCTGCTGCTTCTGCTGCTGCTGCTGGTGTTGCTCCTGCTGCTCCTTCGGCTGCTGCGGCGCCCTGCTCGCCATTTCCTGTACCCAGCTCTGTTGCAGAAGGCTCGTGAGGAGGAGGCATACTGGCGCTTACAGGGGCCCCAGGGTATTCAGTACCTTCTCTAGAAGCGAAGGCAACGGTATCAGTAGGGCGAGAGGCGTGCGGGAGAGGCTGAACAAGGACATCCACCCCCTCCTCAGGGGTGGCGGCATCTTCCTTCTTGCTCATTTTCTAGCCTGAAGAAACATACAAACAGAAACAGAGAAGAAATAAATAGCAGCCCAGTGCAGATGCAAGGCGACAAGCTGGTATTATTTCCCCTTGCATTCAAGAAGTGCAGATGCTACACCGCACAACGCTGCAGAGATAAACAGCTCCAGAGAGAGAACCTCGGAATAATACACCAAAGGAATGTAATGAAGGGTAAAAACAAACAAGTACACGGCTTGGATCAGCATCGAGAAACGCAGTTGCAAGGCTGACGAACTCAGGTCAAGAGAGGCAGCGAGCAAGCCGGTGTAAGCAGTTGAGGAAGGAAAGCATAAGAAGCTTCTCAACAGCAGATAATAGAGAAAGTAGAAACTAAAACGAACGACTGGCAAACACTTTAATTCAACGCAAGTGCTGCTCTGTTCGCTTTGAATCTGTACGCGCGACAGCGGTGCGTCGTCGGCCGCGGCGAGTCGGCTGCAGGATTATGCTGCTGATCCGATGGCTCAAGAAGAGAAATGATAGCAAACAAAGAATTTATTCTTTTAAATAAACCAACGAAACTCAAACAACTGACGTCCATGGCGGCGAGTGAACGCCGAGTGGCGCGAGGTGGCTGGCTATACACCCGAAACTCACTGGTTCCTCGAAGCAGAAGGAGGCGAAAGTCTGCTGCCTTGTGGAAAATAGATGTTGTCTAACAAAGGAAGATAAGAAGAAGACGAAAGGAGAAGTACTGTAAGGGCGTACCTCATAATGAGTTGCAATACCCCTAACGAAGAACATCGAGCCGTTCACAAACTGCTTGCTCTCAGCAGCAGCCGGCCTGATCAGCGGACCCTTGCCTGGGGGGAAACCAGACAGGGAAACTTGCGATATTTTGCGAAAGATTTTTAAAAATAATCAACTTAAACTAATCATATTCATTTAATTCAGCCTTTTTCATGAGTAAACCCGCAAGATATTATATTTTTATGCAGCTTTCCACTCCGATCTTTGGGAACAGCCACCCACAGCTCGGCAGCCGCCGCCGCGCTCCCCAGTCGCCTCTGTACGTCTTCTG
>NW_013549687.1:12114-17902 GCF_000499425.1 Eimeria acervulina
TTAGGGGGCCTACACTTCGAGCCAATTCCTCCACATACTCCAGGGTCACCTCAGTGTCAGCCATTGTCTATGCGCAGCAGCAGCAGCAGCAGCAGCAGCAGCAGCAGCAGGAAGCAGGAGGTGCACAGACAGCCGCTGCAGCGGCTGGTGCAGCAGCAGAAGCATCTGCCACTAACAGCACTAACAATGAGGCCAAACAACGACGAAAACCATGAGAAAAATATCAACAACTCAAACCTAAACCCTAAACCCTAAACCCTAAACCCTAAACCCTAAACCCTAAACCCTTTGTGTGTGCAACTCACCTAACCCAGCAGCTTAGCAGCAATTTACGTTTAGGAGAAAAGAATCGATAAAACTAAACTTTTATTTCAAAAGAGTTTTATAAATCTAGACTCCTAGGGTTTAGGGTTTAGGGTTTAGGGTTTAGGGTTTAGGGTTTAGGGTTTAGGGTTTAGGGTTTATGAGGGACGGGGGCCCCCCCGGGGGCCCCTCTGTTGTAGGAAGGCCTAGAGACGAGCCCCCGCCTCGCATGCAACAAACATACTGTCTGTATTAATAGTTTGTTTAATAATATTATTTTATTTGTTTTTGTGTTTCACAACAAATTATAAACTTGTTTTTGCTGCTTCTCCCCTCTGCTGCAGCAGACAGCAGAAGATACTGTAGTGGTAAGAAGACCGCCGCTGCTGCTGCTGCTGCTGCTGCAGGTGTTGATGCTCTCGCTGCTGCTGCTGCTGCTTCTGAGCCCCTGACTGCGGATCTGCGCAGACGCGAGTAGGGCTGCTGCAGCTGTTGCTGCAGCAGCAGCAGCAGCAGCAGCCGCAACAGCAGCAGCAGCAAGTATGGCCTTCGTATTGGGGTCCTTCTTTCCTTTGGGGGCTGCTGGCTGCCCCCCCAGGGCTTGCGGATGTGTTGCAGCAGCTATTCACGGTGCAGCAGCAGCGGCAACAACAACAACAGCGGCAGCAGCAATAGCAGCAGCAGCACCGACTGCAGCACCGATAGCAGCAAGAAGAATAGGGGCTGAACAGCACCACTGGCTGGAGAAGCATGTACAGCAACATCACTTGCAGCAGCAGCAACAACAGCAGCATCACTTGCTGCAGCAGCAGGTTCAGCAGCATAACGTGCTGCAGCAGCAGCAACAGCAGCGTCACTTACTGCAGCAGCATCACTTGCTGCAGCAGCAGCGAGGTTTAAAGTTTGTTCATCCGCGCAATTGGATCCTTCAATGGAAACTCAAACCAGGAGACAAGGCAAGAACCTCTGCTGCTGCTGCTGCTGCTGCTGTTGCTGTTGCTGTTGCTGCTGCTGCCGCTTTTGTTGCTGCGTTTGTTGCTCTTCTTGCTGACTCTGGTGCTTGTGCTGCTGCTGCTTCTGGCTTTGACGCTGCTACACTGCGTGTGTTTGCTGCTTCTGCTGCTGCTGCTGCTGCTTCTGGCGTTGATGCTGCTTCTGCTGCTGCTGATGCTGCTGCTGCTGCTGCTGCTGCTGCAGGTGATGATAATAAGCGGGAAGTGGAAGGGGCGCAGCGGCCAAATTTTACAGACGGACAAAATGAGAAACGGAATTGCAGTGCAGGGAGTCAAAGAGGTACAGCAGCAGCAGCAAATAATGCAGCAGCAGCAGCAGCAGCAGCAGCAGCAGCAAATAATGCAGCAGCAGCAGCAGCAGCAGCAAATAATGCAGCGGCAGCATCAGCAAATAATGCAGCAGCAGCAGCAGCAAATAATGCAGAAGCAGCAGCATCAGCAGCAAGTATTGAAAATGCAGCAGCAGCAGCAGCAAATGCAAATAATGCAAATGCAGCAGCAGCAAATGCAGCAGCAGCAGCAGCAAACGAGGAAGCAAATAACCACATGAACAAGCAGACAAACAAATAAAAATAAAATTAAACAAACGAACAAACAAAGCAGATAAATTATTAATGTTTTATTTGCTGCAGAGATATATAAAAGGAGAGACGCAGCAAAAACAGCAAATCTGCGGCCTTCTACATATTTCTAACGCTATGTTCATCGACCCCCTCACGCAGTATGTTAATAAATAATAAATATATATTTAAATATATATATATTTAAATCTTTATATTTAAATATTTATATTTAAATATATATGTTTATATTATATTTATTTATTTAGCTGCATGCATTTATATTTTGGCTGTATATGCATGTTCATGTATTTATGTTTGAAGATATATATATAATATATATAATATATTATATATAATATATATTATATATATAATACATATATATAATGTATAATATAATATATAATTATTAAAACATATCTGTACACACGCACAAACATATATATATATATATATGCATGTATACATAGTATTATAAAAATATATATGTCTGCAATATATATATATATATATATACATATATATAATAAAACAAATAATAAGGATAAGCATAACAGCACTGAGTTTAATAAAAATAATAATAAACAAAAATATTAATTGAGGGTCAGCTGCCTGTACACCGCAATTTGAATGCAGACAGCCCACCCGCCTTGCCCTCAGAACAAACGAAAAAGGAATGCCTGGTAAATATTTGCTGCTGCTGCTGCTGCTGCTGTTGCTGCTGCTGCTGCTGTTGCTGCTGCTGCTGTTGCTGCTGCTGCCGCTGATGTTGCTGACCTTGTTGTTGTTGCTGTTTGTTGCTGTTGCTGCTGATTCTGTTGCTGCTGTTGATGATGCTGCTGCTGCTGCTGCGATGGTTTCTGTTGGTGTTGTTGCTTTCTTGCTGCTGCTTCTGCTGCTGCAGTAAGCGACGCTGCAGCAGCAAACGCTGGAGCAGCTCTCTGTGGGTGCCAGTTTCATTTGCTGCTTCTCTTGCTGTTGCTGCTGCTGCTTTTGCTGCTGCTGCTTGTGGTGTTGTTGTTGCTGTTGCTTCTCTTGCTGCTGCTACTCTCCCTGCTGCTACTCTCCCTGCTGCTACTCTTGCTGCTGCTACTCTTGCTGCTGCTACTCTTGCTGCTTCTGCTGCTGCTACTTGTGCTGCTGCTACTCTTGCTGCTGCTGCTTCTGCTGCTGCTGCTGCTGCTGCAGTGCGTGTGTCGCGTCGAAGCGGGCATGTGATGCCTTGGCCTGATGATTCTCTGATTGGTGTAGACAACAGCAGAGGCTCTGTGGAGTACCTCCGCAGCAAACAGCAGCAGCAGCAGCAGCAGCAGCAGCAGCAGCAAGACCCTGACACCGCACCGACCGGGCCCAAAGACACCCCCAAAGAAAAAGCACTCGAAAAAACATATAACTACGCCAAAGTAAGCAGCAGCAGCAGCAGCAGCAGTAGCAGCAGCAGCAGTAGCAGCAGCAGCAGCAGCAGTTTTGAATGTCAGTAGTAGTAGGAGCAGCAGCAACTGCAGCAGCAGCAGCAGTAGCAGCAGCAGCAGCAGTAGCAGCAGCAGCAGCAGTTTTGAATTTCAGTAGTAGTAGGAGCAGCAGCAACTGCAGCAGCAGCAGCAACAACATTAGTAGCAGCAGCAGCACAAGAATATCATTCACACCAGCACCAACATAATTAGCATATGGATCAGCAGCAGAGGCATTTGCAGAGTTAGCAGCAGCAGCAACATTAGCAGCAGCAGCAACGGCGTTAGCAGCAGCGACATTAGCAGCAGCAGCATGAGCAGCAGCAGCAGCAGCAGTAGTAGTAGTAGCAGCAGCAGCATGAGCAGCAGCATTAGCAGAAGTAGCAGCAGCAGCATGAGCAGCAGCACCAGCAGAAGTAGCAGCAGCAGCACCAGCAGAAGTACCAGCAGCAGCATGAGCAGCAGCAACATGAGCAGCAGCAGCAGCAGCAGCAGCAAGGGTTTGTGTATGTGCATGTGTTTGCTGCTTAGGAAGTCGCGACGATGGACGCCATCCGCTTTATGATGTCCAAATATAACAGAGACTTCCGATAAACTCAAAACAACCTGCTGCTGCTGCTGATGCAGCTGCTGCAGCTGGTGCAGCTGCTGCTGCTGATGCAGGTGCTGCAGGTGCTGCAGCTGCTGCTGCTGATGCAGCAAAGCAGATATTTCTGCTGCTGCTGCTGTAATAGACATGTCTGCTTCACTTTGCGTAAAGTCTGTTATACTTGTTTGGAGTCTGCTTTGCTGCAGCAAAGCAGACACTTCTGCTGCTGCTGCTGCTGCAGCAGAGCATCAACTTATGCTGCTGCTGGCTGCTGCCGCTGCAGCAAAGCAGACGCAGCAGAGCAGCAACTTGTGCTGCTGCTGCTGCTGCTGCTGCTGCACCGTCCCTACCTGGGGTGCTGCAGCAGCTTATTTTCTTAAAGGATTTCTACGGGTCTCTTAAAGAATTTGTATGGGCCTTCCAAATCAATGCATGCGCATGCACTGCTGCTGCTGTTGTTGATGTTGCTGCTGTTGCTGCTGCTGCTGCTGCTGCTATTTTTTCTACTGCTGCTGCTGCTGCAGTGTGCCTGCTGACGCCCTAGGGCCGCCCATGAGCCCCCCTTGCTGCTCTCCTCATCCCCCTTGCTGCTGCTGCTGCTGCGTATATATGCAGCATCTGGTGTTGCTGCTGCAGTTGATGCCGCCGCTGCTGCTACTGCTGCTGCTGCTGCTGTTGCTGCAGCTGCCTTAGAACGGCGTGGTGCTGCTGTTGCTGCTGCTGCTTTAGAACGGCGTGGTGCTGCTATTGGTGCTGCTGCTGCTGCTGCTCTAGAAAGGCGTGGGGGTGTGCAGCTATTGCTGTTGCTATTGCTGCTTCACCTGCATCAGCAAGGCGTGGTGGTGCTGCTGCTGCAGCTGCTGCAGCTGCTGCAGTTGCTGTTGCTGCTGCTGCTGTTGTATTAGAAAGGGGTGCTGCTGCTGTCTCCATAGGCGCCTACAAGGACAGCAGCAGCTTTGCTGTAGCGGTCGCAGCTGCTGCGGCTGCTGCGGCTGTCTGCAGCAGAAGCAGCAAACGCATGCACTGGGGTGTGCAGACACCTGAAGCTGCAGCAAACGATAGACAAAATTCTTCTATTACTACTAGTGCTGCTATCACTGCTGCTGCTGCATCTGCTGCTGTTTGTGCTGCTACTGCACCTGCTGCTGTTTGTGCTGCTGCTGCTGCTAGAAGGCGGCGTGTAGCATCTACTGTCTTTGCTGCTGCAACGTGCAGCAGCAGCAACGGCATTATGTTGCTAACCTTGAACCCTTTCATTCTCTGCTGCTGCAGCGTTGCTTCTGCTTCTGCTGCTGCTGCTGCTGTTGCTGCTGCGGCGCCGGCGCCGCACTTCTTCAGCAAATACTTCCTTTGCTACCTGCAGCAGCAGCACCTTTGCTTCTGCTGATGTAGTTGGTTTTGTTTGTGAGGGTCCTTCTGCTTCACAGCTTATGCTGCTGGCTTTGCTGCCGCCTGCCTGCTGCTGCTGCTGCTGCTGATGCTGATGCTGCTGTGCTGCTGCTGCGCCGATGCTGCTGCAGGAGGGGCACAGCGGTGCGTTTGCTGCTGCACCGCTAAGCCCATCAGGAAACGCCAGCCGCAGCGCTAAAACATCATGCATAAACGTAAACTCATCTCGCAGCGTGTCTTCCCTGCAGCAGCAGCAGCAGCAGCAGCAACAACAACAGCAGCAGCAGCAGCAGCAGCACAACATCGCGCGTGAGGAGTGAGAGAAACGCAATTGCGCTTCACGGGTATTTCGGGTGCAGCAGCAACGTCTCCGAAGCAGCAGCAAAAAGGCAGCACCTGGAGCAGCGCCTAGAACAGCAGCAGCAGCAGCATCAGCAGCAGCAGCAGCATCAGCAGCAGCAGCAGCATCAGCAGCAGCAG
>NW_013549687.1:18002-19136 GCF_000499425.1 Eimeria acervulina
CAACAGCAGCAGCAGCAGCAGCAGCAGCAACAGCAGCAGCAACAGCAACAGCAGCAGCAGCAGCAACAGCAGCAGCACGGCAACAACAGCATACACAGCACGTGAGAAGACCTCCTAGCTACCCCAGGGGATTCCAGCAACAGCAGCAGCAGCAACAAAAACAACAACAGCAGCAGCAGGAGCAGGAGCAGCAATAGTAGCAGCAGCAACAACAATGGCAGCAGCAGGAATAGCAGCAGAAATAGCAGCAGCAGCAACAACAATAGCAGGAGCAGGAATAGCAGCAGGAATAGCAGCAGCAGCAACAACAACAGCAGCAGTTGTAGGACTACCAACACCATCCGCAGCAGCAGCACCATCGTCATCATATATATATATATAGTATATATATATATACTATATATATATGCATATACATATACATATACATTTATACACTTATATAGATAAGAATATAAATATAAAATATATATATATATATATATACATTGTACATACATATATAAATGCATAATATATATACGCATAAATATATAAATAAATAAATAAATAAATTAATTAATTAATTAATAAGTAAGTAAGTAAGTAAATAAATAAATAAATAATTAAATAAGCATACGTATACATAAATGTATATACATATAAATGCATAGCATATATACATAAATAAATAAATAAATACATACATACATACATATACATATATACACTTATATATATAGATTAAAAATATAAACAAACAAACAAACAAACAAACAAACAAACAAACAAACAAACAAGCAAACAAACAAGCAAACAAACAAGCAAACAAACAAACAAATAAATAAATAAATAAATAATAAATAATATAAATAAATAAATAAATAAATATAAATATAAATAGAATAGGAGTATGCTCACCGACTTCAAGAAAGAGTGCGTTATTAGACAGAGGCGACATCGCAACACCAATTTGCTGTAAATAAAATAAATACTGTAGCACCGGTGTCTTCTTCAGAAGAATGCCGTGATTAATCTCTAGAGACAGCAAATACATTGAAGCTAAATGCGATACGCTTCCTGCCTCACCGCAGTGAGGTCTGCATGCACATATATATATATATATATATATATATATATATATAGATATAGATA
>NW_013549686.1:0-5695 GCF_000499425.1 Eimeria acervulina
ATATATATTATTATAATAGGTAGACATGCCTAGAGGCACTGAGTGAATTAATATTTTATGTAAAAGTACACAACTAAAATATGCAAATTTATAGGGAAATATAAATGTATGGAGACAGACAATAATATGTAAAAGGATATATATATAGATATATATATATATATATAATATACAAGGACACGCAAAGGACGTTTATATATGCATATATATAAACATCTAATAAGGCAGAGAGTAGCTGCCTATACAGCCTGTTATATGTAGCGGTATAAGTACAGCAGGAAGAATATGCAGTTTAGAAAATTATGATAATAATAATTATTACTTTATTATTATTTTATCATTATTATTATATTACTTTATTGTTACTATCATTACTATATTATTATTTAAAGACAGCACAAACAACTGCCTCCTTCGACGACTGTACACAACAAATAAATGCGTACAGCCTTTGTTATCTGTCTTCATTAGAAGACATCTTGTTGTTTGTCTACGGTCTTCTTTAAAGACAGCAGGCATAATACTGTTTAAAGATACTGTTACTTGTTATGTCTTTATTAAAGGAGATTATTTTCGGTGTATGTCTTTACTAAGACATCGTTTTTCATAGTCTTTATGAAATATATTGTTGCTGTTTATATGCCCTTATAAAAGATACTGTTGTCTGTTTACTGTCTTTATAAAAGATATTGTTTATTGATATACGTAAGAAACATTATTTTTCTGTCTTTATAATATATTGTTATTTTTGTGTGTCTTTATAAAAGACATCGTCCTATGTGTCTTTATTGAGACACTATTTTCTATATATGCCTTTATAAAAGATATTGTTAATTGTTCTATGTCTTTATAGAAGACATAGTTATATATGTATTTACGTTACTGTTCTTCTTCCTGGCGCTGGATTGAATATACACCTGGAGGAGACGCTGTGGCTCCCTTTGGCTGTCTGTACACCCCGTTAGTATAATACTATAATAAGTTATACGATAACCGCATGTTGTGTATATTATTTTCTCTAGTTTCATATTGCTTATAATGCCTTTGTACGTGCTGCATGCATGCATAAGGCACCACCAGAGGGTAAATGTAGCTCTTTGTGGCGGCTTTTCTCTTAGGGAAAATGCCTTTAGCAGATAAAAAACAGAAAAAGAAGAAAACGTAGCCCCCGCTTGCTACCTGGGTGCGGTAGCGGCTGCAGCTGTGCTGCTGTGGTGTATATGCACTGTACCTGCATGCATAATAAAAGCATGAAAAGAAACAGAATACAATGCCTTCAAACAAAAGCCCCAGAATATATCGTCAGAATGTCATGAAACAGCAGCAATAAAGAAGTATAAGTACCCGAGCAGCTTCTATGCAGGGCGGCGGTGGGATGTTGGGGTGTATAGGCAGCTCCATTAGAGAAGTTGCAGTATTTCTGAGGGCTTTCTCACGAAAAAAAGAACATTTTGAAGTAAAATGGTAATTTTCTTCTCCTTTTTCTCTTTTAAACCCTATATATCTCAAGGATAGACTCTTATTTTCTTCTTCTGCTGCTGCTAACACCTAGGGAGAAAGAAGCACAAGCATTATATTCGTAGGCTGCTGCTGCTCTGCGGGGGCCTCTGCTGCTGCATTTCGAGGATATTTTCATTGAAAAATAAAAGAAATATTTAATTTATCAAAGATTTCATCTATTTAAATCTATTTTCGAAGACTGATTGCTTCATTCAGAACTCTAACAACACACCAACTGCTGCTGCTGCTGCTGCCTATACACCCCAGTGCACGACTGCTAGTGACTTTGCAGCAATTGGGGTGTATAGGCAGCTCTGGATCGGAAGGCTTTATTATTTATACTGCATTATGGCTGTTATAATGTAAACATTAATCTTCTTTTGTACACCCGGACCACACAGAACTATATTTCCGATGTTTGTCTACTCAGCAGCAGCACACAGTGTGCAGCTGCAGTAATATGCAATTATACCTACTCTTCTACTCTAGATATAGATTATTTTACTTGAGGTAGCTGCACATACACCTCAAACGTCTAGATGATGATGTGCGCTCTTTAAGTAGACTTGGTTGCACTAGAAGTAGCTGCACGTACATCTGAGCAATGGAGTTGTTAATGCTGCACGCATCTCTGCTCTTCTCTATACTCAGAACGACGCGGAGGACGTCCCTCCGGCACCTCCTGACCCGAAGTAAGAGCTGCCTATACACCCCAGCAGTGTATACACGAAAAAGAAAAAAATAACATAAACAATAACAATAAACAAAAAACAATAAACCCGCTCGCCTCTCCTTTCTCAATCTTCTTCACCAAGTCTAAGAGCTTCATCCGCTGCAAACATTTCATGCACCATACAGACAGTCCAGCAGCAGCAGCAGCAGCAACAGCAGCCGCAGCAGCAGCAGCAACAGCAGCCGCAGCAGCAGCAGGTTTTATCAGGAGGCGTTGTGCACAGCTAGCCATAGGCAGCTGCTACCCCGTTGATTGCTCTCCTCTCTTCTGAAGATTTAAATGCGATGAAGCCGCATGCAAAGAAAACAGCAACTGAAAAAGAATACCCTGCTGCACAAATGCATGCATGCAGAGAGATGAGGTTGGGTGTGCTGCTGCTGCTGGCTCGCTGCTGCGGGGGCTATCAGATGAGAAAGAACTGTTTTTTGCTGCTGCGGGGCCCCCCGTCTTGCAGTCTAAGCAGCAGCAGCAGCAACAGCAGCAGCAGCAAAGGCAAACAAAGGAGGAGCACCAGCAGCAGCAAAGACAAACAAAAGAGCAGCAAGAACAGCAGCAAACAAAACAACGAGAAGAGGAAGCGCTGGTAAAGCACACAGAGGGTCCGATAGGAGCAAACATTCATATTGTAAGACGAGCATAAAACTAATATCAATAAATAATATATATATATATATATATATATATATATTATTTCTATGTATATATAAGTATATGCAAATACTTATGTAATATATATTATATATATGTGTGTATATATGTGTATATGCATTGTTAATGAATTGTTTAAGAACAGCTCGTCTCCGTTTGGAGCCGCCTTAGCGGTCTCTTTTGCTGCTGCTGCTGCTGCTGCTGCTGCTGTTGCTGCCGCTGCTGTTGCATGCAATGCTGCTGCATGGATGCTTCGTCCTTTTGCTTTGTCTGTCTTCGTGGGTCTGGTGAGACCTCTGTTTTTTCTTCGTTGTCTTGTTTGTTTTTGCTGCCGTTGCTGTTGTTGCTGTTGCTGCTGCTTCTGCTGTCTCTGTCTCTGTCTCCTTGTTTGTTGTAATGATTTACTTGTGTTTGTTTTGAGGTGTATGTACACCTGCATTTGCTGTTGCTACATTTGCTGCCCCAATTACTCCTCCTCTTCCACTACTACTACTGCTGCTGCTGCTGCAGCTGCTGCTGCTGCTGCTACTACTACTACTTCTTCTACTACTATTCCTACTCCTACTCGTACTACTATTGTTGCTGCCGCTGCTGCTGCTGCTTCTGCTACCGCTGCAGCTACCGCTGCTGTTACTGCTGCTTGCGCTGCCGCTGCTGCTGTTTCTGCTTCTGCTTCTGCTTCTGCTGCTTCTGCTGTTCCGCTGCTTCTGCTGCTGCTGCTGCTTATGCTGCTGCTGCTGCTTATGCTGCCGCTGCTGTTGCTGCTGCTGCTGCTGCTGCAGAGCGCAGCACCTGCTGAAGTTGAGCGAAATAAATTTACTGAGCATTTTGCTTTAGGCCCGGTCTTAGGCAAAGGGGCTTATGCCCCTGTACACCTTGCAGTACATAAAGTAAGATAAAAGAATAATTGTTTAGAAACTATTAAGCAAATAAATATTATATATTTGTTTATTAATAAATAAATAAATAATAAATGTTTTTATTGTAAAAGAATAAATTAATTACTGCAAGGGGAAGCGGAGAAACAAACAAATTCTCAGAAACAAAAATAAACAAGCAAATAGAAATAAAAATAAATAAATTAATTAATAAATAAATAAATAAAGATAATACAATCAAAAGGTGATAGAAATAAACAAATAAATAAATGCAGAGATATAAACAAACAAAAATACAAACAAACAAACACATAAATAAATAAACAATTACAAATGCAATGAAAAGGAAATAAAAAACAAATAAACGACATATATAGATATATATATATATATATACAATATATATATATATGTATATAGATATATAAATTATATAAACATGTATATATATGTATATATATTTATGTGTGTGTGTAGACAACGGGGCGTTCAGTAGCAGTAAAGATAAACTGTATGAACGAACATACATATATATAGACATACATACATAGATAGAAATCTAAACGAACAAGAAACTAAATAATTAAATAAAGAAGTATATTGTGTGTGTGTAGACAACGGGGCGTTCAGTAGCAGTAAAGATATATTCTGGTTTTCATACAATGGAGAGAGAGAAGAAGGCTTTGATAACTCGCGAAGTGCAAATAATGCGGCGTCTTCATCATGAAAATATAGTAAAATACGGGGGAAGCTTTAATGAGAGCCAGGCTTTATATATAGTAATGCAGCATTTAAGTGGGGGCTCTCTATATGCTCTTGTTCAGAGAAACCCTAAAGGCAAGCTCTCTGAAGCTGCAGCTAAACGGCTCTTCCTCGATGTTGTTAAAGGCGTGGCTTATCTTCATTCTCAGCAAATTGTCCACAGAGACCTCAAACTAGAAAATCTACTTCTTGATGAAAAAGGAAAGACAAACTCTATATACACATATATATACATATATATATACTCTCTCAATCTTCACCTACTCACCAGCTATCTAACCACCTACCTATCGGCCTAGCTAGCTAGCTAGCTAGCTAGCTAGCTACATACCTAGCTAGCTAGGTAGCTAGCTAGTCAACATATAGTTAGCAAATGAATAGCTAGTTAGCTGGCTAGCCAGCATATGACGACCCAACAGCTAGCTCACAGCTAGCTAGCAGCTAGCTACAGAACCCAGGGCTTCTCGTTGCTTGTTGCCGGCGTCAACTCGCAGCCAGGGGCTCTGCCTACAGGACAGCCAGCTAGCTAGCTCCTTACCTAGGTAGCTAGCTAAGGAGTTCGACAGCTAGCTAGCAAGCTAGCTACCTAGCTCCCTAGCTAGATATCTGTCCCCCTAACCACCTACCCACCCAACCAGCTAGCTAGGCAAGTAGCTACCGAAATAGTTAGCTAGCCAGCTATGTAGCCTGCTAGCTAGATAAATAGCTAGCTAGCCAGCAAGCATCCGAACAAGCAAGTTATTCACTTGTATTTGTGTAGAAGATGATGTATATATGCATATTGAACTGCTGATGTTATAGGAAGAGTTCGAGTAATAGACTTTGGGTTCGCAAGTTTATTAAAGCCAGGGGTAAAGTGCCGAATGGCCTGCGGAACGCCTTCATATATGCCTCCTGAAATACTCAAAAAAAAAGAATACGAGGGACCCCCCGCTGATATGTGGTCTCTCGGGGTGGTTCTCTACGCCATGCTGCACGGCTGCTATCCTTTCAGAGGACAGAAACCTGAGTCAGTATATATATATATATATATATAATGTGTTGTTATATATGTATATATATACATTATGTTATATATATGCATATAATGCACATTTGTTTATTTGCTATCCTTTCAGAGGACAGAAACCTGAGTCAGTATATATATATATATATATATATATATATATATATA